>NW_008824650.1:2749253-2766869 GCF_000699105.1 Pygoscelis adeliae
CCGGCCGCTGCCGCTCCCGGGGAAGGGGGGGTCACGCCAGGCGCTCTCGCCCGGGCGGTTGCCAGCCGGTGGGACCGGTAAGGGATGCGGTGCGGACGGGGAGCGCTCCGGTCCCGCTGGCTGGGAGAAGCTGTGATCTAACTCCCTCCAAACGCGCCCCTGCGTAGGATTTACAGCCCAGTTTCGAAACGCCGAGGAGAAACCGGGTTGATCTGTTGCCCGTTTCTGGCTTTTTTCTTTTTCCCCCTCCGTTGAGGTGCTTCGTATCCGCATCAGCAGCGTCGCGAAGCCGACTGTCGAGCCGGTTGCGCTCGCTAAGGCCACGGGGTTGTGTTGGCTCGGCGGCGTCCCCAGCACGGGACCGCGTTGCTCTCGCGCGGGGCTGCTGGTACAATCCAGCGTGGACTAAACTACGTGGAGGAACTTCCTGGAAGCGTCCAGTGCAAGTCTATAGTAGCTGATGGGGTTTTTGTTCTGTAACTGCCCGCACCTGTAATCCTTTCTCCTCCTACGTTCACCATCTTTGAGGGAAGACAGTTTCACGTGTTTCAGCGTTTGGGCTCTTAAAGCAGAGGGGAATAAGCCGTAGTACGGCTATCCTAATCGATCAAACTTAAAAGCCTGGATCAATGTTGGAGATAATGTGCGGTTGGAAAAAAAAGAAGATGCTACAGAGAGATACTGTGCTGCTATAAAAGGGGCTTTTACATTAAAGTAGTGGCTAAATCAGTAATCTGTCTTTTGTTATGCACTCAGCAGAAAGAACCCTTAAAAAACGCTTTTTTAAAGATCAAAGAGAAAAGGCTAAATAAGCCGAGCTGTTTCTTAGATTTTGTACATAACTGCAGCCTGACTTCGAGAAGGGGTGGTGTAAAAAGGATGATGAATTTGTCTAGTCCTTGAAAGGAACAGCGAGTAGTAGATTGATCAGTTTGCGTAGTATATTTGACATCACTTGTCGCAGTCTGTTTCATGGTCTGTCTTGTGTGTTATGTTTTCTTTTCTCTTTTTTTCTTTGAGCACCGGTGAAAACAAGCAATGGGCCGTATAAGTGGGAAGGAAGAATGCTTGAAATTCCGTCCTTTAGAAGTCTGTGATGGGGACTGGGTGTACTGTTGGGCTTTGGTCTGTCATCGGTTGGCAATGACAAGCAGCAGTCAAAAAATCGGATGGCAGTAGGGTATATACTCAGTGGAGGAAAACCAGAAGAAATAGTATAGCGGTGTTAATCTGGCCGGTGATGTTTTGAGCAATAGTACTCGTATGGAAAGGATGGGCAAAAGGTTACCTGACGTCTGGTAAGAGCTACTGCTGAACTTCTTCAGCTGAAGTTTTCTGAGGCTAGTGCGGTATTAGGCTTGATGGGACAGGATCAGTTTTACCAGGACAGCTACAAGTTGTATGAACATAGAATTAAGAGGGGGAAAAACTAGTGGTTTACTGTAGTTTTCCTTGTCCTTGACAATTCGGTGTTATCTCTTAAGTAAAAATCTTGCATGTTAAAACTGCAAACTTACTCTTCTTAAATACAGGAGCATTAAATTTCTAGGCAACTACTTATGTAAAAGTTCAAGCAGTAGAAACAGGTCACTGGGGTCTTACTTCCATCTTTTAAAGCTGTTAGAAAACCAAGAAAGTTAAACTGTGAGATTTAGGTTGGGTCCTCTGCTTATCCAAGTATGCCTCCTAAAGTCTAGGAGGAGAGCGACTCATTTTGGCTTCAGAGCAGCTTCTGAGTAAGTCTTGCTTTGTATTATGATGGCAAGAGTATTACTTGAACCCTGGATAAGAAAGGATTTAATCTCTTCTTAGGACAAGCTTTTGGTTGGTAGAAAATGAAAAGCATTTCTTCTGGGGAAAATGCAACGTTTGAATAGAGCTAATGTTCATTAAGGTGGGGAATAATTCCAAAATCTGAAGGACTGGAAGGAAATGTTTTCTACGTTTCCTTGTCTAATTAGGGAGCTAGATTGCTTTGCCATTAGCATTGATCTTGACCCTGGAATGCGGGAGGCTAACTCTGGTAAGTTGTAAAATGTTTACAGTTCTATAGGTTAGCATAAGTGCTTAGGTGACCTACTCTGTGAAGTTGCATGCTCTCCTTGTAATTTGTATGGTGTTGGAGATGAAGCTAATCAGAAAATGGCGAGCTTTTTTTCCTGTGTCTCTTTCAGTTACGTGTTGAAATAACCAGGTTTTGATGACATATTTCAGGCAGTGAGCTGTTCCCTACAGCTGGTGATTCAACAATTCTGCGGATCTTTCAGGTTATGAGCACGTATAGTAATGGGCAGGCATGTCCTCCACGGGGATTTGTGAAACGGAGGCTGAATCTTGAACTGGCTTCACGCTAAGCCCTTGCTTCTTTTACTTACATTTTATTCTTATCCCAGTGCTGTTGTCAGATAGACTAGAGGTTGGGAGCGGTGTTCTGGTATAATAGTTCTCAGAACAGAAAATTCAGGAGTCTGCTTGTTTGAATACACTCCCTCTATCTTTCAACACCACCATCAACCCTTTCATATGTGAAACTAGTATTCTTTGCTGATGGGAGAGATCACAGTGGAAGCCTGTGAATTCCCAGGCAGACATGCTTTCTGAGATGCAGACAGAGTGTTTGCCAGGAACTTTGGGACTTGTTTTTTGGTGAGGAAGGCCAATTATGTGTGGATGTAGCATACAGGTTGTGGCATGACGCTAGACAAAAATCACACAAGAATGTCTCCTTTGGGGTTTGCTCAGGCTTAAATCGGTCTAAGAAAGTTAAATTCCATCATGTAAGTGCGCTTGTCTCGGTGGGGTTCTGAGTAGAAATCGGATGGATTTCATCCCAAAATCTGCTAGTTTCACAGTGGGAGGAACTTGACTTTGGTTACTGTTGTTTGGTAAGTGACCAGAGTGGACCAGCTACTTGAGATTTGATTCTGGAAAAAATCTGTCTTGTGCATGATGAAGCATAAGATTTTAAAAAGCTACTGCCATCACTAAAAAGAATCTTCATACTGGTGTTTTGGTCATAACCTAATATATCCCAAATATAATTGGAAATAATGGATTTGCATGGAAATAAATCAAGCAAGACCAAGATTGTCTGAATCTCTTCAGAGTAAGAGCCACTCTAAAAACCAGCATGTAGTTGTCCAAAATGCTTTGTGCTCAGTTTGGTTCTTTTTTTTGTTTATAGAAGAAATACGTAAATTCAGACCACAAATGCCTGTATCAAAGAAGAGGTGTCTTTAGATGATCTTCTAAAGTAGCTTATTACTGGGATTCTCTGTATTATATTGAACTGATGGATTTAAGATAAGCAGGGAGGTGTTATTTGGATCAGCTGCTTCAGTTGTAGGTCACTATCTCAGCCTGATTTGTTTTTTGCTGTTCATGTAGCTCCTGCTTCTGGTATTACAGATACACTTGCAGAAACTGGAATTCTCTTTCTGAATTTTACATGTTTGGACTGGTGATCTGAAAATGCTCTCCTGGTCGGTTTATAGCTCTGAGAGGGAAATCCAGTTAAGTTAGTGGTGACTTACCTATTTTCTTCCCCGGCTAAATAGTACTTAGTGACTTTCAGGTTTATACATCAGCTTTTTTGTGTAGGTGGAGAGCAGTCCATACTGCAGGCAGAAGTAGTTCTGGTCTGTGACTGCGGCATGCAGGTAGCAAAAAAACTATGGTGGAACAAAATTATATGCCAAGATTAGATTTATATAGAAAGGCTTCCAGGTGGTTGTATTAAGTTAAAAAATGCTTCTCTCCCCTCCACCTTGCCTGAAAGCAAGAAAGGCAGAGAAAGTAGAGCCTTTAATATATACTTATAAATAGTAAGAATAATAGTAAGAAGGACAAAACGCAGTTACTGGTTTTGAAAACATGAGTTAGTTGAGTATTAGGAGGTTTGTATTGTAAAATGGAGTGCAGGCTTTGCTTTTCGCTTCTGAAAGATGGCATCTGTTCGCACAGTGGTGTACCACCCTGAGGAGATAGCCCTTTGATATGGGGTGGAGGGAAGTAGTAATTTTAGCAGGCAATAAATTGCCCGTGTAAATGTCAAGAGAGAAGGAGTGGAGAAATCACTGCTGTCGTGTGCTGTAATTTGGTTTACAGAATTAGTTGTGTCCGCAACATTGGAAATCCTGAGATTTAACAGGAAAATTGAGCGGTCCAGAATCCGGCTGTGATACCTAACGTTAAAATTTTGCTGAGTCCCTAGTAAGTGCCGAGATTATTTTCATAGCGCTTCTCTCATTAGGGCTGCATTTGCTCTGCCGGGGTGCAGCAGTGCTGCTAAAAGGAAAGGTTGCAGCTACCAGGGGACTGAAATTAGGCTGGAAATGCCCGCTTTAATTGCATTTTGGTGTGACTGACTATGCTGTTCAACAGTGAAAGTTTCTACAGCGCATTTGATAGCAGTAGCTGGAAGCACTAGAGGCCAGCATGTTCAGCTGTAATATCAAGCCACAGTAGGGTTATTTGAGGACACTGTTCCAGGATTAACTCTTGAATTGCCTACTCTGATCTATTTTAATGGTAACACTTGCAGGTTTTGCTTGTGTATTTGATTGTTCAACTTAGAGTTCACGTCGATGGGAGAAACCAAATGAAATGTAGATCCTGTAATTTATAAGCTATATAAAGTTGAAGCTCTTCATTTAGATATACTACACTGCCTTAAGTGTAGGTTCTGGGTAGACCAACCACCTCTGCGGTACGCACTGCTGCGGAAACTTAGCATAACCACGCGTTTGGGATTAGAAGAGCAGGCTAAAATGTGGTAAACTACCAATTGTGATTAACTTCCTGTAGCTCTCCTGAAGGTGACATTCAGGGGCGTATTTTAAAAAAAATGCTTGACTTAATTGTGTATTCAATCCAAAATTGAAACAGCTTCTCTGTGGGATATTCGTAATGCACTCAAGCTCTGCGAATCCTGCATGAGTCAAAATTGCTTGGTGTTAACCCAAATTATCCTAAATCGGAAGCTGCAGACATGAAGCACGGTATGTGAAAACATGAAGCTGCCCTTGTTGATCATGGATCTGTCTCCTTAAGGACTTGAGAGGCTTCCTTTTGTTTTCCAAGGCCTATATTTGAAGGGAACGGCAAATTTGTGGTGAATTTGATACTGTGAGAAACTAAAATGTGCTTCCTGAGTTTGGGGGGTGGTTGTTGCTTAAAATTTCTCTCTTCCAATCCCAATCAGGACATTTGCTTTCCTGTACGGTTCTTGCACACTGACGGCAGCTATTCCGCAAATGAGGGGATGTGGGATGGGGAAAAAGGGAATAACGTGGAGAAAATCCATGTTATATGTTGCCCAGCAGACCTCTTAACAGGATTGACAATTATTAAGTTTACCAAAAACACATGGATGTGGGCTGTTAAAGATTTCCTTCTCGAGAAACAGGAAGTACAGTGGAATTGGTTTTTTGGGGAGAAGATGCTTGTATTGAACTTGTAATAAGGAAGTAAACTGAGGCAGTTTTTGAACAGAGTGCTGAAACAGGCTTTCAGGTGCAGCTTTTCTCAAGAGATGTCTCTGCCACTTTCCTTTTTTAATTGCCATGTAGCGAAGGCAGATGCAAATGAACTATGTGGGGTGGGGCTTCCTTTGGCACAAGTCGAGCTAATCCTGCACTGTGGCTGGAAGTTGCACCTTCCTGCCCCCACCCGTGTGCTGGCACTGGCGCACTGGAAGCCTGGTCACCAGCTCGGGGAATTTATTTCTTTCAAAAGTGAAGCGACTAGAAGGCAAAGTTTTCATATCGTTCAGCTGGTCGGCTCTGCAAGTACAACCCTGACAGAGGGAACGGAGTCCGGAGCGTGAGCTGTTTCGGGGAGGGTGGAGTAGGCTCTTTGTGGCCGTGCAGACTTTACTTCAGTCAGACCTGTTATGAAACCACATCTGTAAGTATTTTCCTCCACCAATCCAGATAAGCGTGAATGCTTTTTCGTAAACTTTCAACAGTGGGCCTTTTGAATGTGAGCAGTTCTCTTGATGGAAGAAGATAGCCTTGTTAAGGTGGTGAACTGTGCATTAGGGAACCATGAAGAAATCAAGTTTTTCAAGATTCTTGTTTAAATAACCTTCGTAGTCAAATTTAATCCTTTCATGCAGAATTGAGGAAAAGTGAGATGTTTGACCTGGGGTAAATCTAAACCTTGGTCTGAAGTCTTCAAACTCAGATGATGCTTCAAGTGATACGATCTGCTGCAATTTTCTGGAAACGCTTGGTAGTAAAGATGCTGCAGCGGAGCAAAGCCAAAAGTCCAGACTACAGTGTGCAAGGCATTCAGAATCGCTGATTGCCTCCCTACTTTGAAAACCAGTGGAAACAAATCTAAAGGCTCTACTGCTTTTCAGAGTAATCTTCAGTGTTTGCTAAGATATACTACAAAATATATGTTGTCTGCAAATACCGGTTGACTCCTCAGCCTGGTTGACTCCTCAGCCTGGTTGACTCCTCAGCCTGGTTGACTCCTCAGCCTGGTTGACTCCTCCTTTAGTTGTAAGTATTTATCAACACTGTTGCAGTATAAAAATGATTCACAGCTACTTAATCTGTTTAGATGCGTAAACTGAGTTCTTCCTCAGTTTACCATATGCACTTTGATTGCTGTACATGCAAATTTTAAGTATATTTGTATGAAGGATACGGGATGAGACAATGGTGAAAAAGGTAGTTCCTGAAGTGCAGATTTTGGATTATCAAGCATGATATGCCAATCAAGATGAAGACAGGACAAGCGAAGAATAGCTTGTGAACCTTGGGGGACCCCTGCCAAAGGGAAGACTACTTGGAATTTCTTATAGGACTTCTTAAGTGAATGAGAGAACTTACGACTAGAACACAAGAAAGAAATCTATAGTAGTTTAGTTTGGATGAAATCCGTAAGAGTTTGTGGATAATGGCCAAAGATTAATCTTTCGAGGCATAAGACTAAATGAATGGTTTCATGAAGGCCTTTTAAGGAACAAAAGACGCTAATGTGTGACGCTCAGAAGACTTCTTCAGAAAAGTTGCACTGCTTCTATGTTAAATAGATATGAACTCAAGAAATCACGGTTCCCTGTTAGCTTTAAACAGTAAAGTTTCCTTTCAGCTCTTTTTTTAATGTAACACTGAAGTCTTAAAGAATGAAGAGTTAATACTTCTGGAATGTTTATTAGTATTCTTAGGTATTTTAGATTACAGCAACCAGAACAGCGTGCATGACAAAGCTAGTTATTTGTATTCTGTGGAGTATTGAGTTAAATGAATTTTAATATGGAAAAAGTGGGAATACATAAGTGGTCTTCAGTGTGTGGGTGTGAACATGTGCAAGTGTAATATGAAATTATGGTATGAAAGTGTCTGTTGACAACATTGTCTCCTGAGTTAGTGGGATACATCTGTCTAGCTTCAACAACTTGTCAGATTGTATTGCCAAAACTTCATTCAATATGTACAACCTCCTTGAAAGGTACTCTTGCTATATGCAAAAGAGCTGGGATGCATAATATGTAGGAAGACTCCATTAAATCTGTCCTACAAACTGTCAAAACAATCAAGCCCTTGACATTAATGCAGTAAAGTGTGTTTTGCTTTAAGGCTTGGTCCTCCATTAATAAATTTTTGGTGTTCTAAAATCTGTTTCAAAATTACCATTTTGAATCAGAATGGAAGTTTCTGCTTTGAAACATACATATAAACAAGCACCATGTTTCTTAGTTTGCTGCAGTACCACCTTCTGCATTGTTTTCTTGTCTGTTTCTAACAGAAGTTCTGCTTCATCTGTATGGTTTGACACCGGTGAATAAATTCTGAAGAAAGGTGTTAGTTGTGCTATTTTAACTTTTTTCATGTTTGGGGAAAAAGGTTGTCAAAATTCTTGATAAACCTTTTGTGGTTGCTAAACTTAAGTCTAAAACTTGTTTAAGGTAATTCAGGTTTTTCTGAGCAGTAAAGCTAGGAAGAATGAGAAGTTGTCTGAATGTTTCAAAATCATGTTCTTTATACAGAGTGTATCAAGGAGCCTAAACCACTTTTCTGCTTGTCCTTCCTCAACTGCAAAATATCTTTTATCCCGAAGTGGGGTGGTAGGACAGAGGTGGAGTTAAAGTGAAACTGCCAGAACCGTTTCAATGACTAGCTTGTTGAAATTTCTGCTAGATGAGTGTCTCCGATGGTGTTCCTAAGCCTAGGTTTGGGCTGTGCATTTGTCACAACCAACTGGTATGAACAAGTGTAAGTTAACGGTAGTACAGAAAAATAAGATGATGCCTTCTCTCTTTGCATTTCCAGGCAAAAAGATTGTGGTCTTAAAAAGCCATTATCTCGTATACAATTTATAGCTAATGATGAGACTGTAGGATACATGTTTCTTTTTTCTGAAGATGGTCATATGATATGACCGTTATTTTGGCATCCAGCTGCTTATCTGGGCACCTGTACATCCCCAAGGTTGAAAGGGTTTAAAGGTGGAGGTTGGTAAGGAGAAAAAGGGACCGTATGAGAAGGGGTGTAGGGACCCAAGTTTTAAGGGCAGCTTTTTGTGGGGAAAGTTGGGCCATGCCTCTCCAGTTCTTACAGCATGGAAGTGTGGAAACCAAAGATGAAGATGTGGGTTATTTCCCAAATAGCCAGGGTAAGGAACTGAGCAACTTCTGAAAGGCTTTGCTGTACCTACGGTAAATCTTGGCCCTTGACCTATTTGCCTGTCATAGTTCACATTTTATCCATTTCTGCCAAGTAGATGTGATGTACTTAATTTCTTAGATACTGTTTGAAATAGATTTGAATTTATGATTAGCTGGATTAACTTATGATTTAACTGGATAATAGCAGAGTAATAATCACTATCGCACTTCGAGAATTTTATTTGCATTGATATGCAAAGACTTGTGCAGCAGACAAATATAGCACGCTGCTCTGTCTCTTGAAGGTCGGCCTGAAGTTAGGTTGCCTTAAACTGTAGCTTGATACTCAACTCCTTGTCCAAGTTGCGTGGTTGTGCTAGCAGAGTGCTGGGAAGTGAGGAATACAGCTTCTCTTGGCAAGTGCTTCCTCAGGTGATGGAGCTGGACTGGCTGGAAGACATTCACTTGTGAAAGACAGTCTAAACAGAAAAGTAGTTCAATGTCAAGTTGCAAATGTAATCTTCAGTTATCTTCCTGGGCTATTTTCAAGGGGGAGGGGGGGGTGCTCTTTGTTCTGTTGGGGTTTTTTGTTGTTCTTCCTTGCAATCTTTGGAGTTCTGTATTGTGACCTTTTTGTACTAGATAGTATAAAAACTGAGAATAGAAAAGTATGATTCCTACCTGAAAACTCTTAATTTGAAGTACCTTGTAAGCCAACAGATGGATACACACTGATTAGGAAAGTAAGAAAGCCAGCTGGCTGTCGTGACAGGCAACTCTATAATATGCTATAGCAAACAAGGCTTTCCTCTTCTATCTTCTCTGCCCTATGGCAAAATCAACTCTGTCATGTCATATCTGATGGATCTTAGGCTTAAATCCCCTTAAAATTTCCCCAGGTTGGGGGCTCTAATGATTCTTCCGATACTCTGCATGGTGTTATCCTTATTCCAGAGTCTTTTTTTCCTGGTATCTTACCCACGTCTGTCATGCTGTGATTTTGGTATATTACTACTTTGAACCTTCCTTACTGTTAACAGATTGCCCTCTGTATTCAGAGGCTACTCTGTTATGTTGATTGGGTAAGTGTGTAAATGAAGGCTTGCAATCAGAGTTAGTGGGGAGGGGTTAATGAGCAACTCCAGCTGTATAGTGTATGGTATGAAGATCGCATTTAACAGATCGTGGCTTTCTTCAACCAAGAAGAAAGCCTTCTTTCCTCAAGGGGAGGAACTTCACATGTTAAGCAGAAGGAACATGGAGGATGCCTATAGAGTTAATTCAAAGAAGATCTGGAATTGAATTGGAGGAGAGACAACAGTAACTTATCAAAAATTGATCTGAATCTGATATGGGGAGACAGTTTTTGTAGAGGAAGGTACAGTTCAGGCATACTGTTTTTTATGTTGGCATGTTTATGTGTAGATCCACAGCAGCCTTGTGCTAGGCAGGAGAATTAAAGTGGTCAATGCTCAACTGTATAATCATTAATCAAGATGGTCTCAGCGTCTACCTATGCATCTGTTGACAGAGGTGTGATGGAGTTGACCATGTCCTGCTCCACTGGTGGAAGAGAGAGTCAGCACTAATCTTTGTCAGTATTCCTAAAGACCACCTTCTCTGTTTTGTGCTAAGAGATGTTAGTGTTGTCAGGGTTGGTACCGCAGTTGCTGGTGGTTCATGCAGCTTTGGGAACTTAAAGCAATGCAGGTCATGGCAGGTGAATACTGCTGTGTGCTGATGTTGACTCCTGCCAGTAGCAACGCTCTTTCCACGAAAGCCAGGTTTTGGCTGCCATGTGCATTGCTGGCATTTGTTGACATTGGGTTCGTCAGACTTTGGACCATCAGTGTGGGCACAAAGACTTTATTGCATTGACTTACTACTTCATAGTCAGGTATAGTGCTGCAGGCTGAGGCTGCCTTTTGTTGCTAAGGTCTTCTAGTGATTATTATGCAGTTAGACTGAGCTATATATGTTTAATATATTTTAAAAGTAGCTTGCCTGTAGTTGTTGGAACAAATCAGTAATATTTTCAGCTTTTGCTACGGGTTGGCAAATAGCTTTGTGGACCTTTTGTCAGAGTGGGGCTGAAATTTCTTAGCTATAGTTGCTGGATATATATCACACTATTTGCTTGGTAATGTTACCAAGAGAGGGGATATTACCATTACTACCTCATCAGGATTTCATCAGGTACCTGCCATCTGTCATCCTGCAACAAGGAGGAGAGAAATACATCTCTTACTATTGTTCTTGCAATTCCAAGAAGATCCTTGAAGCCCTGTTTCATATGCGTTTCAGTAGTACTGTCAAGGGGGTCCATTTCTCACCATTTCAGCTGCATTTCTGACAGTTTACTTGGCGTTACGATACACTCAGGGTGAAGCTCCTAGACTTGCCTTTTTAAAATGATGCCAGGAAAATTTCACTGACATATTCAGAGACTTAGTCCTCTGCTTGGTGGTGGTTGTAAGCAACAACAAGGTATAGTGGCCACAGCGTTGGCAACAGTCAATGCTATGGCTCCAGTCCTCATAAAGATCCTTATAAAGGAAGATCCTTAGGGAAGACCTGCATTTCAGTGAAACAGTACTGATCCGTTGAAAGACTGAGGTCTTTCGTCTTGGGAAGGGTTCTGTGCTATTAAAGCTTTCTCTGTTACTGGTGTAGATCAGGTGGTCTAAAAACAGAAGCGAGATTTGCAGTGAAAGGAAGAGGAGAGAAGAGTTTATCCTGTTTTCTGATAGAAATGTTAAGTTTAAAATCCTAATTTGTACCTATGCGCTCTGGCTGCTTCGATGGTGCACTGCTTTACCAGGTGGTCAATAACACCAGCCACATTAAGCTACATGCTACTGCTAACTTCAGCCACTTGTGTAGAAATGGGAAAAAAGGAAAACGATGGCTGCAAACCCGTGGTAAACCTAAACAGTTGCTTTATCCCACGTGTTGTGCATAGAGTGGAGTTCATGGGCTTCTGCTGTTAAATTCAGCTGTGCTGCAAGTGCAGTTAAGGCAGTGTCTATGCAGCGGATGGAGAGCTGGTGCTGGTAACTGCAGTTGGAAAGATCCACTTCCTGAAGTGCTTAAAACCTGCTAGTCCTGGTATTTCTGGCTTGCAGAAAGGTAATTTAAGTTGTGCACCCCAGTGATCTTTAGCGTCAAGAAAGAACTGACTGGAAGTTGGGAGTTCATTCCCTTGCGTTGAAACTAAAACCTTGAAGTTGGAAAAGGGGAATGCATGGAATGCATTAAAGCAAGAAATACGAATTTTATCTCTAATGACATAGCATTTTAAAACTGTTTCAATGATGAAATAATGACAGTTACTGAAAGTATCTTTCAAAGACATTTCATGTTGTACATACCCGATGATCCAAGGAAAGGTCAAGTTTATTTAGGTACCTAATTAGCTGCTTGAAGTGTGTGCATAGAGAGAGAGAGGAGTTGGCTTCTACTCAGCAGTACAACTTGAATTTTACTTCTTGGGGGGGGGAAATCAGTACTAAGTTCAGGCTCTCTCCCTCTAAGTGTGTCATAAACTGAAACATTAGGGTCTGATCTTTAAGCTTAATAAGCTTCCCTTTAGAATTCTAGTATATCAAGTAGTACTGCCTAACTTTTAGTTGAGGAATACATTTGCTAATTAGGCTAGCATATGTGCCTGATAAGTCAAGTTGCCTCTGAATTTCTACAGCCACCTGAAATGTTTTAGGCATGGTGCTGTGGGGAGGGAGGTGGGAAGGTGCTGCAGAGGTGCACAGTTTCTGCAGGAAGTCTGAAGGGAATACAGAGGATGCTATTTATCTGAGCAAATATTGGTTGACTGTCTTGCATGTGAATGTCTGAATTTCCTTCGTAGTTAGGAGAGCCCAGGGTGCAGTTTCCCTGCCCTATTTAAAGCATCTTGGATGCAGCCATCTATGCATGTATACCATGGCCGGGTGAGGTACGTGCCACAGAAGTTTTCTGGATTTCTTTAAGCCATGTAATGGCTTTTCCATCTTTGACAACTGATAGTAAACACGTGGAATTAAAATTGGTTTACCTCATTAAAAGGGAAATATCAGGCAAACTGTGGCACACGCTTTTCTGCCAGCAAGGGTAACAAGTGGAGGTAACTGGACTGTGCACTAAAATAACTAAAACATTTCTTCTGACAATCCTTTGCTGCGGTTACTGACTTAAATGGAGACAAAATGGACACCTGGAAGTGGCAACTAAGCTGTTGCAGCAAAACAGTAGAATTTTTCTGTACATACTTGCCTGGACGTCTAATACATTGCAACAAAGTGCAAGTGAGCATTGAGAGGTGAGCACTGCAGCAGGATGGAGCAAGCTCGCTGTTACATATCAGGGAATAAAGCACACGCTCTCTTCTTGCTTTCCTTACAGAAAATATGATCTAGAGAGCATCATTAGGACTTCTTGGTTTGTGTTTTGAAGGATCATCACTGCCAACCTTACAAGGGCCTGCAAATATGCTTGTGAGTTTGACCGACTGCTTTGAAATCTGAAGAAAATAAAGGAAGCCATCTGACTTCCTTTCTAAATGACTGCCTCTCAGATTTCTTCTGGCTTGCAGAGGAATACCTTTGATAAACCTCAAGAAGATTGTGCAATGCAGAAGGAAGGGAAACAAGCATGTGTCCTTTTCTCCCCGCAGGCTTGTGTTCTTGGTGTTACAGACTGTCATGTGAACCTCCTCTTCTGCAGCAGGAGTGGTTCTTGCTACGGTATCTTGCCTTAGACTGTCAAATATATTTCCTTATATCCTAATATAAAAATAGATCAATCCTAATATAAAAATAGATCAGGAGAAGGCAGGGAACAGTTGTAGCAATAGGATAGAGTGCCATAGAAGTTGAAAAAGAGCTTGTGGTGTTGTGAAATGCTGATCTGCTGTTTGGTTTGTCATGAAGGTCTCTTCTGTTCTTGAGGTCCCTTGCTACCAAAAGATGTGTCATTGAAGTCCTCAGACTTTCTCTCTTACAGGATTATAAGGGCAGATCCTCTAGTCTGTCCTTCAGAAAACTCAGACAGCACTTTGAGAGAGGAGTGCCACCACTCTTTGTGTTGCAAATCAAGCATGAGTATCATATAAGCAAGTGCACCAATTGAGCTCTGTGTGTCAGCAAGAGTTTTCTCTGTAAGCATCAGAAAATAATGTTTTAATCCTGGTATCACAATGTTGACGTCACAAGGAAATCACTACAAAATGGATAAAACTATGGCTCAAAGTAGATGTTTATAAGTGATAATTCCTCATGATTAAAAGTCTAATAGTAAAATTAAGTTGCATCTGAGTAAAACACAAACTACTCATTGTATCACTGTCTCCAGAGGTTTGGAAACAGAATTCTTTATTGACCCAGATGTATCATTTTTATAGTCATTAGAATGATTCACCGAACTACGTAGCAGTGTACAGCAAAATAGCAACTACATAGCCATAATTAGTACCTGGAGGGAAAAAAATCTTAATTAACCATAGAAAGTTGCTAATGATGAAGCCTGAGATGAATGATGAGCTAGTGATGGATTCTGAGATCATCTGCTATCTTGTGGAAAGATTTTTGTTGAAGACTGATGCTATAATTCCCTTTGCTACCCAGTTAAACCTCCATCTGCTCCAAGAAGTTGTTCTGTCCCTTTCTGTGCTCTGAGGACAAATAGATAATCTGCGCTGTGGAGATCGTCGTGTCTCCATTTTGTGCATCTTGGTATTCTGAATTAAAGAAGATAAAGATCCCAACGTTCAAGTTAAATTGAGTGTAACTTTCAGTATGAAAACTTCATTTCTGTGAAGCGTAGTAAGTTGAGCATAGCTGTGCGTGAGATACTGAAAGTTGGGTACGCAGTAAGTCTTCTCTAATTTGATGTGACTGACAGCATTTCATTATGAAGTTTCTTGAACCCTTTTGTGACAAAACCTAAACTAGTTTGTTCTGTAGGTATGACAGTAGATCTACGTAGAGACTAACTTAGGTAAGATGCTAGGCTTGTGGTAGGGGTGGATTAGATGCTGCCAGCTGTTAAGTGTTTAATAATTAAGCAAAGTACATAAGCAGACTTTTTAATGGAAAAAGATGGGTTAAAGACACTATGCATCTAAAATTCTAACAGAACGGAGAATTGCAACTCTTCAGTAGTTGTTGTTCTTGACCCAGTCAAACTGTTTACTGATTGCTTGTGCAGACGATTTTGAGTATTGAGAAATTCTTCCTGTTGAGATAAACTGCACTGTGCTGCCAGTGGCTGTCATCGTGGAGACGCCACGTTAGAGGGCAGCTGCAGAATTGAGCTTGCACAATGCCTTGCTTGTGGTGCTGTTGTTTGACTTGCTCACTGGCCAGTTGCATCATTTCTATCTCCTGGGTTTGGGGGGGAAGTTGGCTGCAGATGAGGATTTCATCTGGGCTTTCCCTCTGCCTATTGCAAGGAGAATAAGGATGTGGGATGGGGACGGCAGGCAGGTGGTGGTGCACCAAAGAGAGGGCATGGCCTCTTCAGGGAGGCCAGCTGTTCATGAGCCCACCCATGCTCAGTTACTCATCTTCTTGGTAAACTGCCTAGTGTTGTAAAGCTTGAATTCTAAGGATAGATTAAATACCACAGCTCTTGTCCAAGAAGTAAAAAGATGAGTAAAAACTCAGTTTGGCAATTGTTTTGCCTTGACAATTGCAATGGCATTTGAAACTGCTGTGCTATGACTGCACTGGTAAGAGTGTTTATGGGACGTTCTGCTTTATGTAGTGAGTGGTATTTCTGAGTGAGAACAGAAATACAACAGCTTTATTTTTTGAAATGGCTTTCTGTCTGAAGACCTGTTCCTCCTCTGTTTTGAGAGTGGAAAAAACTTTTCTTTACCACTCCCGCATAATATCATAAATAACGAATTGTGTATGCAAATACCCTTTGGGTACTTCTGGACAACTTGAGTGGAGCTTTCTGCCACCTGGGACTTGTATTCCAGTAAAACCCATTCCTCCCAACCCTTACCTTCTGTCCTGTTCCTCCAGGGAGAGGGAGAGTCAGTAAACTTGGAGGATTTTGCTTACAACTCCTCTGCCATAGAGTATCTGGTGTTTCAAGTTACCATAGCAAGTACAGCTGGAGGAGTCATCCTGTTGCCCTCACTCAGTGTTGCCCTTATTTGATTCATTTATTTCTTTGTCGGCATTTTGAGCTCTCTGATTCTGAACAGAGTCAAAAGGTTAAACCATAATCTTCTCCAGTGAGATTCTGCAAATGCTTTTTCGTCTTAGAATCACAGGTCTCCATCGACTTAGTGAACCACTTCCAGCAGACTTTGCCTTGCTTCTGCTCATGACACTTCTCCTTTTGGTCTCAACAGATGTTTATTTTCCTAAAACTTGAGGACAGTGGATAAACTAAAAGTACCAGTGTGGAGGATGCTACAAGGAAAAGCTTAGCAAACTAAAAAACATTTGGGGTTTGTTCTAAATGAGGACATACTAGAACTGAGCCTTTTTTGAGGTATGCACCCTTGAGTAATTAATTAATCAAATCTTTGCTTCTGGCGTCAGGCGCCTTCGTCCTTTTAGGCTGAAGTGTGCTAGTGGTGTATGCACACCTAGACTGCAGTGTCTCCCTGCGTCCTCCTCCCTGCAGTGCTCAGAGATGGGGTTAGCACGTCAGTAAATGCAGTTGGGTGCAGTTCCTTGGCCCCTGCCTCATGGACATTATGTTTATGTTGTAATTCTCTCTGATAATGTTGCCTGATCTTTCTGGGGAAAGAGGTGATAGGAGCTAAATTGTCAACTTAATTTTCCTCTCTGTCCATGAGCGTAGGTCAAAGGCCTGGAATAAAACCTGTGGGACAAAGTTCAAGCCAAGCTGTTGTTTACGTGGTCATGCGTGCTTCTTGGGCATGGGCTGAGACAAGGCAGTGGGGTGTTAATGACTTAGGTTTAAAATTTCTTGTGCCCCCTTTGGAAGCCTTGCTTTAGTGGGATACTGTCGCATGCACTTATCCCAAGGGGGTACGTGGCTGAATCCAAGGCTGGAGAGCTTCTCTGTGGCTCATCTAGGAAGGCAGGCAACCTCTTGTGATCCTAAACACAGCAGTACTGGAAGGCTTGTTACAAAGCTTGGAGGAATTTAGGAGCAGAGTGTTGGAACACTGCTTTTGTCTGTTTTTGTTTCCTCCTCTTTCACTTTTAGGAGGAAAGCAGTAATTAATACAGCTGGATGTTAAATGCAGCATTTTCTGTTGGCTCCGACTTCTTTCTAGTATTCAGTTTCCAGACTTAGCACAGACAGACAGTAGTAGTCAAGTCTTTCAGTTAGTTTAGGATCCTTCTTAGGAGGAAAAATGTTCAGTGATGATCTGTGCTTAACTTAGCTCTTCTTATCTTGAAGATATATAACAGCCTAATATAGGAAAGTTAACTTAGTTTTAAAATGGAGTGCTTAATGTGCTGGTATTGGCAAAGAATCTGGAATCATGAACTCTGGGTAGCAACTTCATAAGCTTATAGCTGAAGAAGAAATAGCCTGTAAGTTCATTCACTCTCTAAGTGGTGTCCAAAATACACAGTTTCAGCAAGTTGCTGGGATGCATAGTCTCAGTTTTAAGTGTGTCCTTACTAGAATCATAGAATCATTAAGGTTGGAAGAGACCTCTAAGATCATTGAGTCCAACCGTCAACCCAACAACACCATGCCCACTAAACCATGTCCCTAAGCGCCTCATCTACCCGTCTTTTAAATACCTTCAGGGATGGTCACTCAACCACTTCCCTGGGCAGCCTGTTCCAATGTTTAACCACTCTTCCAGTAAAGACATTGTTCCTCATGTCCAATCTAAGCCTCCCCTGGCGCAACTTGAGGCCATTTCCTCTCGTCCTATCGCCATTTACTTGGGAGAAGAGACCGACACCCACCTCGCTACAACCTCCTTTCAGGTAGTTGTAGAGAGCGATGAGGTCTCCCCTCAGCCTCCTTTTCTCCAGGCTAAACAACCCCAG
>NW_008824650.1:2768017-2773859 GCF_000699105.1 Pygoscelis adeliae
AGCTCCTCCGCCAGCTCTCTCAGCACTCTCGGGTGGATCCCATCCGGCCCCATAGACTTGTGAGTATCCAGATGACGTAGCAGGTCGTTGACCGCTTCCTCTTGGATTATGGGGGGTTCATCCTGCTCGCCATCCCTGTTTTCCAGCTCAGGGCGCCGAGTACCCTGAGGGTAACTAGTCTGATTGCTAAAGACTGAGGCAAAGAAGGCATTAAGTACCTCAGCCTTTTCCTCATCCTCGGTGACAATGTTCCCCCCCGCATCCAATAAAGGATGGAGATTCTCCCTGGCTCTCTTCTTGTCATTAATATATTTGTAAAAACTTTTTTTGTTGTCTTTAACGACAGCGGCCAGGTTGCGTTCTAGCTGGGCTTTTGCCTTTCTCATTTCCTCTCTGCACGACCTAACGAGATCCCTGTACTCTTCTTGAGTCGCCTGCCCCTTCTTCCACAAGCGATAAACTCTCCTTTTTTTCCTGAGTCCCAGCAAAAGCTCCCCGTTCAGCCAGGCCGGTCGTCTTCTCCGCCCGTTCTTCTTGCGGCGTACAGGGACAGCCTGCTCCTGCGCCTTTAAGACTTCCTTCTTGAAGATCGTCCAGCCTTCCTGGACCCCTTTGCCCTTCAGGACTGTCTCCCAAGGGACTCTCTCAACCAGCGTCCTGAACAGGCCAAAATCCACCCTCCGGAAGACCATGGTTGCAATTTTGCTGGTCCCCTCCTTACTTCACCGAGAATCAAGAATTCTACCATTTCATGGTCGCTAAGCCCAAGACGGCCTCCGACCACCACATCTCCCACCAGTCCGTCCCTGTTTGTAAACAGGAGGTCGAGTGAGGCACCTCCCCTGGTAGGGTCACTCACCAGCTGTGTCAGGAAGTTGTCTTCCACACACTCCAGGAACCGCCTAGACTGCTTCCTCTCTGCTGTGTTGTATTTCCAGCAGACGTCCGGGAAGTTGAAGTCCCCCATGAGAACAAGGGCCAGCGATCGAGAGACCTCTGCCAGCTGCTTGTAGAACGCTTCATCCAGGGGTGTATGATCAGATCAGCATAACTGAAATTGGGAACGTTAAGTTGTCTGCAAAAGTAGCAGTTAAATTGCTTTCAAAAGAAAAAAATCCAATGATGCCCCCTCAATCACTATGCTTAAAATACAGCATCCACCAGTCTGTAGTAGTGTGGTATCAAGAGGATTAATAGAAGAGGAGAGTATATTGATCTCAAGAATTTTGAGATCATCCTTTTGTCATGGGAAAGATGTCCAATCTCCTAGTCAAACCAAATTTGGCTAATTCTATTCCAGTTCCTAGTTTTCTGTGCAATGACTGAAAATTATTTCTAGTTTTCTTTGCTTCTTGACAGAAAAGCCTTCCAAGTGTAACAGTTTGTTAAATTTAGTTTTATGAGGATTGGACACTGCTACTTTTAGATTTGTTTTAAACTGGAGGAGACGCTTAAATTATGCTATGTTAAAACAAAAGCAGAACATGTGCCGAGTAGCTCTTGCACTATTTTTTTATATGTTCAGGAGACCCAGTTACTAGGAATAGGCACTTAATTTAAAAATAGGTCAGTTGCCATGTATAGATGCTTAAATGAACCATACAAAGCTCATATTGGCTCTTATAAAAACACTGGTGTATCTGCTAGTAAATGTAAAGTGGTAACAGCCTGAAGACTTGTTTCAATACAAATTATCTTTTCCTTGCTTTACAGGAAAATCTTCACTGACGATTCAGTTTGTGGAAGGACAGTTTGTTGATTCATATGATCCAACCATAGAGAACAGTAAGTAAATAACTGACAAGCTGCTCTTCTGTACCTAACTAACTTTTATTAGAAGCCATTGTGGTTATACACATTACTTCTGTGGGCATTTACATATTAACGTTAAAGCTCATTAATTAACTGTTAAGTTTTAATGCTCTTTTAAACCAATGCTTACCAAGCTTACAGTATCGCAGCGTGGAAATCACTGTGTGCATATTTCTCCAAACAGCTAAACTGTCTTTTAACATTAAATGAAGGAAAACCTAATCAATCTGCCTAAAATGCATCTCCTTCTTATATTATATGTATGTTGTTGGACATCTGCTTCCCCTAATGTAGTCAGAGCACTTCAGATTAAGTATGACATACCTATATGAAAATGTGCCACTATATACAAGTATTCCAAAGTCTTAAATGTCTTATTTGATCAGTATATCCAGATGAACACAAAGCCAGCAATACCAGTCAGGAGCAAATGACTACCTTAGAAAGTAGACGTGCTGTGGCCATGATAACATGATAGTCTTCTAAATTACTCGCTTCCAACCGCTTGATAACAAGCGTGGTGCACAATCAGCTTGCTGCAAATACTGCGTTACTGACTTCTAAAGTGTCTTTTTTTCTCTTAGTGTTTTTTTTTAATATTAGTGCCTTTGTGAATAGCTAGCACAGTGGGTAAGTAAGGATACTAATACTAAAAATGCTGCCAAGAGCAACAAGTCACTTCAGAGGTGAGTTACCCAGTATTTGTTACAATCCAACCACCTCTTTCTGAGCTGGCAGTGGTCATAAAGTACTTGAGCAGCTGTGGTGCTGGGCTGAGTAACTTGATCATATTGGCTCACTTTAATTATGTGGCAAATAAAACTTGGATTTCGTGATCGTAACCCTGGAGTTTTTGTATTTTAATGACTTCTGAAATGCAGTGGTAGCACACATTTTTACTGTTTCGAACTCGTGCAGTAGGATGTTAAACCTATGTGATACTCTGGAAGTTTGAATGAAGTAATCAGCAGAACAAGGTTTCTTTTGGATATATATAGTAATAATTACAAATCAGTAGCTATCAGGATAGTTTACTCAGGATTATTTTACTGCTTAGAACTAAAATTCAAATGCTGCTTCTTGAAGAAGCTGTAAATTTGCTTTAGCGAGTCGGGGTGGATAATTTGCCCCTTCACCTGAATGATCTGTTAGTCCTTATACAGATGTCATTAATTCAAAACAAACCTTATTTATAATTCTAACAAAGTAAAAAGGGATGATGGAAAGTGTTAATATTAAGTTGCTAACAAAGTATTGGAGATTAAGTTTCTGTATTTTAAATCTTAATATCAGTTGGGACAGGTTATTTTTCACTGTGCTATATAAATGCAAAGTATTTAAAGTAATCTTTTATGCAGGTATATGGGAGTGAATAAAGCTTGAGAGGCATGGGGTCAAAGTCTCTCCAAAATGCTGAGTCTGTATCTTGTTTTAGGATTTTGACACCTTGGTACAAGGTTGGCTTGTTTCATCCTTTAGAAGCTCTTGTCGTCCACAGAAACCTATTGTCTGTAACTGCTGTTAGTAACTCTGTAGTTGTATGTATCGCACTGGTAGCATTTCTTAACTACATGAAAATACACTCTGGATGAATTCTGCACTTACTTAACTCTTGTAGTCTGCGCTGCTTGCATGATCTGCACTCTAAACATTGAGCATGTCATGGCCGTGAAAACTTTGTTGGACAGAGGCATCTTGAAAAGGCTTAACTTTTAACTTGATTTCTTATTTGTTTGGAAAATAAACAGCACTATTAATTTGGTGAAAGTCTTGTGATCTGCGGCATGGCTGGAGGAATTTGCTTTCTGAAAGGTGGAGAATTGAAGGGCCCTTCTTGCATCAGAACACGTTGCTGGGAAAGTAAGGGTTGAAAACATAAAAGATGTGCCCTGACATTCAAAACAGTAGGAAGTCTGTCCCACCTTAAGCCCTTGCGCTGGTTTTGGCTGGGATAGAGTTAATTTCTTCATAGTAGCTAGTATGGGGCTGTGTTTTGGATTTGTGCTGAAAACAGTGTTGATAACACAGGGATGTTTTCATTGTTGCTGAGCAGTGCTGACACAGAGTCAAGGCCTTTTCTGCTCCTCACCCCACCTGTGAGCAGGCTGGGGGTGCACAAGAAGTTGGGAGGGGACACAGCTGAGACAGCTGATCCCAACTGTCCAAAGGGATATTCCACACCATATGACGTCATGCTTAGCATATAAAGCTGGGGGAAGAAGAAGGAAGGGGGGGGGGAACATTTGGAGTGATGGCGTTTGTCTTCCCAAGTAAGCATTACATGTGATGGAGCCCTGCTTTCCTGGAGATGGCTGAACACCTGTCTGCCCATGGGAAGGAGTCAATGAATTCCTTGTGTTGCTTGGCTTGTGTGTGTGGTTTTTCCTTTACCTATTAAACTGTTTTTATCTCAACCCATGAGTTTTCTCACTTTTAACCTTCTGATTCTCTCCCCCATCCCACCAGGGGGGAGTGAGCGAGCGGCTGTGTGGGGCTTAGCTGCCAGCTGGGGTTAAACCATGACAGCCCTGTAAGACCTGATAGAGAGAATGTTTTTAAATGTTTCTGTGAAAAATGGAAGAGAGAACACTTTCAAACTTACCACTAAAACTTAAAATATATTGAAGGTATCTTTTTTTTTAAGACAGACATGTGAAACTAGTTTTGATGGGATTAGTATAAAATAATTCTTTTGACTTAAGTTCTTAATCTTTTTAAAATGCTTTTTAGTATAAATCTTTGATCAATCCAGTCTTTTGACATTCCCAGCTGTATGTTTCTGATTCTGTGCAGGGTCATAAGACACAAAGTATGTAATCAACTCTCTTACTGTTTTCCTAGTTTGTAATTTCAAATCTTGTTGACCATGCTGGCAAAAGAGGTTGAGAAGTCCAGATTCCTGTACTAGGGGTGGTATTGGAGAATGTTGCATTTTTCCAGTGCTTTATAACAGGTTATAAAACCTTTTCAGTTTCATTTAGTGACTGGGTCTACTTTAGCATCACAAAACTTGGAAATGAAAAAAATGCAGGCTAAAGAATAGTCTGGCCTATGTGATTTCTGTTTTGTCTCCAGAAAATTGTTACTGATAATTTATTACAGTATTCTACCAGTGCCAATGAAAGGGTAGAAAGCTGCAGTACTGCTGGTAGCTTAATCTTTATAATTTTTGTCTTCAAATAATAAAACTTTCACAAAAAATTGAGTTTAAAGCTAAATTGTATAGAAGGCAAGCTATAGTTAAGCTCTTACAGGAACAAGTTGCATAGCATATAAGCCTTGAACAATAGGAATAAGACCTAATAATCTAGTAGTTACGCTTTTACACTGGAAAAGTCCTGTATCTTCTTTGGAAGTGGTAAAGGGAAAATAAGCTGCATGAGGTTTCACTTAGTGTTTGTTAACAAAGCTAGCACAACTTCACTGCTGCTTTCCACCTTTCCTTTGCTTATATTACATTAGAACCAGAAAAGCTAGTTTATTTAAGTTAACAAGCATGTTGAATTTAGTTGCTTCTACTAAATGTGTATCAGGAAGAGTAACTTGTAGCATTTTGTGGCAGCAGCGGAGGTGAGAGTTAATTGCTTAGCAAAATAGAATTTCCCTTTCTGAATATCCCAACAGGAGTGACACCATGATGCGTGGCTAGTCTTGAGACAGACAGGTTGAGAAACTAGTGGAACGATTACAGGAGTGTTGGAAAGAGAAGGAAGATCCTTGCTGAGCAGGAGTGTGTGGAGGGGACACTGTGTGGACACTGGGCTGAATGGGGCTCTGAAGGCAGATTAGCTCAGATGAGCTATGACCAGAACAATTTAAAACTCAAAAATTTTACTGGAATAAAAACTAGAATCTTAATTTGGAACTCAAAGCAAATAGGTCAGAAGGAATAGATAATGAAGATGTGCACGTAACTCCCACATGTAACTGTAAGATGTGCACGTAACTCCTTGGGATCCACCCGAGGGTGCTGAGGGAGCTGGCGGAGGAGCTCACCAAGCCGCTCTCCATCCTCTATCAGCACTCCTGG
>NW_008824650.1:2775222-2786768 GCF_000699105.1 Pygoscelis adeliae
ATTTAAAGGACGGGTAGATGAGGCGCTTAGGGACATGGTTTAGTGGGCATGGTGTTGTTGGGTTGACGGTTGGACTCGATGATCTTAGAGGTCTCTTCCAACCTTAATGATTCTATGATTCCCCCCACCCCCATCTTTGCAGGGATGTCTTTGGTTATCATTAATTCAGTGATTTTTGTGTTGCAGAAAAGCAGAGTTGACTGCCCGAGTTTCAAAAATGTTTCCTTCAGCTCCTCTGAGGCCTGCCTGGCTGCTTTCTGCTTTTTCTTGCAGTTTTGGAGAGGCTTCTAGCACTGTGCCACGCTCTGTGTCTTCCCTTCTCTTCTAAACTGGCTCAGTAGCTCCCTAAGGGAAGGATCAGTCTTCTCCCAAGGGCTTCCTACCTCCATCCCACGTTTTTTAACACAACTGTGAGTAGAAGCATATTAGAAAGGGGGAGGGGGCTGGAGGCATCCTAGTAGCTGTGGAGAGAAGATACCTATAGGTTTAGATGGGTCTGCTAGAAGCATATTTAAGACTAAACTTCTTCCATACGTGTCATGGCAGCTGCCCTGGAAGGGTGAAGTATGCTTCTTCCCAGGAGCTGCTGCTGAGCAGCCTTCTCAAGGGGTGGAAATGAGGCTTCTGAGAAAAATTAAAAATAGCTCTGTTGCATTACACATCTCAGCGTTGTAAAAGATGTCCTGGCAGATTAGTGATAGGCATTGACTTTGGAATGAAGACAAGTAGAAAGGGATGCAGAAGGTAGTAGTAACCAAGGAACCCTTACAAGGTGGTTGGATTTAGCTACCAGCCAGTAGCTCTGTGGGAATAATGTTACACCACTCTCATACCTTTACTCAGTGGCACTATTGATCTGAAAGTCTGCATTCATGTGCCTGGTGCTGATTTCTTATCACGATGTCTTGTTTTCACAGCAGCTGTCTTTTGAGTTGCATATGGAAATCATTTCACTCATGTTAGTCTAATTGAAATATACTTGATCTTAGGGTAATGATGATCAGCAGCTGATGGAGTTGCTGCATAAGTTACACTTCTGCTGAACTGTAGAAGCATTCAGGGCCGCGCTCTGCCTGTAATTTTACCAAGACTTTATCTGGGAGCAAAATGGCTTTAGTTCTTTGCAACACAGCCATTGACTGCAGCACCCTGAACTGTACGCATAGATCTGTTTGGTGCTGTGCTGTTCACTGCAGCACCAAATTCTCCAAATTTCAGCAATGCATCAGAACTAGAAACAATTGTAGGTGAAGGTGTGGATGGCAGCTTTCTTCATATAGCTACACTCAAGTTATGCGTTGCAAGCTGTAAGCATGTCCTGTTCTGAGATCTGTGTGCTTCGTGGAGCTACAGCAGGCTTTATCCACGCTTCAGCTGATGAGCAGCGTTTCGCAGATGCTCACGTTATGACTAGGACTGCAGGGATTGTTCAGGTCTGCTGAAATCTGTCCTTGGCATACCAGAAAGAGCCATACTATGCCGTGATCATGTTATCGGTTGTTTGCCTTGCTTACGGGCACAGCAGAAGGCAGTGTGTCGCAGGATGGCAGGTGATGGAATTGGAAGTAAAGACTTCCTCTAGATCAAGGGGACCTGTGGATCACTAATCATATTTAATACAGCTGCAGGTTTTTCCCAAGATGAAATTCTTACCAGGGATATTTTTAAAAAGCTTCAGAAACAAATGGGAGTAATTAATTTTGACTGCATCAAAGCAGATTTGTGTTCATGCAGTGGGCTGTTCTAGTGCTACAAGCCTCTGCACTGAACTAACAGTTCTCCTCACCCAGTCTGTGGTGACTCCTCCACTGTTTCCCTTCCCCTGGCTCTGTCACACTCTGCTTCCAGTACCGATGATGGTGATGTCTTTGCTGGGTCTATTCTAGGCTTCTAGAATAGTCTGAAAAAGCTGCCATCTGTCTCTGTCCCTTTTTAAATATTAACTTTATGAGGCTCTTGAAGCTACTTTGATTGCGGAGTGCTTTGATGTGTATGTGAACTGTCAAGAGACTAGAGACTGTTACTTTTAATGTACCTGTTAATGCAGTACCTCTCCAGATGAGTCTGTTTTCCCTCTGATTTGAAGCAGTGATACCGTATATAGCAACGCTGCGTGTTAACATCTGTTCAAACAAATGGTTGCTTCTGTCCTCACCACAGTATTCATCCAAGGTAAAAAGCTGTTGTGGATTCTTGCTTCGTAACCCTAAAATTTTGTGCAGTGATGACAACGGTGTCCAGACAGTGACTTGATAGCAGCTCGCATGCACATGTGCTAAAGCAGCTTTCTTAGGGGATAGACAGGGTAAGGTAGGAGTGTTCTCTTTGAGGCTCCATTTCAAGTTGCACTTGGCAGTATTGTAATGGAAACTGCAGGTACGCTTTACACTGTTTATTTAGACACTCTGCGTTAGTTTGGCTTTGCTGTTTGAATTACTCTTTTTTTTTTAAGTGTGCTTTGATTTACTAGGTGGGCTGAAACCTCCGGTTTCAGATATTTCAGCCCACTTACTCAAGATAACACTCACATTGTGGAGACTTGACAGGGCAATGAGCATTGGCAGGGAGGAGGAAAGTTGGCGAACTTCAGCTTCTGGGAGACCCTGTACAAAACCCAGAGGGCATTGGCAGGAGACTGCACAGCAGGATCGAGAACATTCAACTTCGCAGCTTCGGGAAGCTGTTGGACAATTTAGAGGCTGACAAAGAGGTCACTACAGTGTTAGCTATTTCCCTGCTCATCACTGCAATGAAAGATGAAGCTTCTTAGGACTGTTAGTATCTGGGAAAACCACCTCAACCAGAGGACAACACAAACTTTACTCAGTATATCAATACTGTCCGGTAATTGTGTCATGAGCACAACACTAAGGCCAAAGTGAAGCCCTGAAGGCAGGTTTGTGTGCTGTGGTTGGTACATGTAGTGCTCGGTAGTACATTATTCCTACAAGAGCTGTGACACTGTTTGCTTTTGCAGTTGCATAATACAAACACTGAGTAAGATTTCTCAGCTCACAGTGCGTTGGCATTTCATGAATCTGAGGAAGAGAAGCAATGCTCATCGCTTTCAGGGACTGAATGTACTTCCTGACTGAGGACTAGATAGGCTGGTAGCAACATGGTGAGCTGCTAGCTAAATTCTCATTATGTAGGCTTAGTATATTTGTAAGTTAGGCTGTGTGTGGTTTAGCCCACAAAGAATTTTTTTTTTAATCCAGATCATTTACCTCATGGTATTTACATTTAGGAAATTGATTTTGCTAAACTGCTTGAAAACTGAGGAGAATATCCTGTAATAAGTTCAAAGTTGGCTTTGATGCTAATTGTATTTAAGTGTCTCGTATTACCACAAATTATGGTTGCCTCTTAGGCAAGTCTTGGAAGTCTCTTAGAAGGAAAGAGTAAGAAGGCTTTTTACATGCATTTCTAAGTAAGTAAAGGAGAAACTGCTGCATCCTATGTGAGAATCTTCTGAAATTTGAAATTTTGAAGTAAATTTCTGAGTTTTGTTGTCTGTAATATGCTAGTTAAGAGTACACCCACCTGATCTAGCCTTTTACTGCTACTTCAAAGCGTATAACTGAAATTCTTTTTCTTAGTGCCTTGGCTGACAATGGCATAGATGAGTGACTTCTGATCCCTTCCTTGTTTATAATTCTGAAATGTGTATGTATTTCTTATTTGTTCTAGCTTTTACAAAACTGATCACAGTAAATGGCCAAGAATATCATCTTCAGCTGGTTGACACCGCTGGCCAAGTAAGTTATCTTTCTTTCTTTGACTCTTTCTTCAGAGTTAAGACAGGTATTCATACTCCTGTAGAACTAAGCTGGTAGCAACCATGTGCTCAAAGCTGAAGTTTAACACAAATGATTCTGCCTTATCATTTAGTCACCAAAGAGCAATGTTTCTGTAGTGTTTCTTTAAACGGTTTTGTTGGGTTTCGGTTTTTGGGGTGGTTTTTTTTTTTTGTTCTCCTGTCTATTGAACGTATGCCTAAAAAAGCGAAGAAGGAACTGCCTAAACTCTGATGTACCAAAAGTTCATAAGTAGCTTGCTTGATATGTACGAACTAAACTAGCAGTCTTGCTTTAGATGGAAAATGTCACTTCAATAAACCATGGAGAAGTTTTTCATGACTTTTTGCTATTTGTGTGCTCTAGCTACACCACTGTGACTTACATCCATGAAGTAGTCATGGGGAGTATACAGAAATGCATATAGGTAGTACTTAACGGGCTACCAATAAACTGCTGCAGTTTGTTTACATTTTTAAGTAAGTGATGATTCATGCATGCTTCTGAGCTTCATGTAGTGACGGGGAGCACAGGAGCAGACAGTGAACACGTGTCCTGTGGCATGGTCAGTAGCTTCATGAAGTACAGGTGTTCATTATATAGTGCTGCTTGGCTGAACTTGCAGTGCATGTTCCGTGCACAGGAGTGCTCTGTCCTTAGAAAGACTCTATATTAAAAAAAGGGGGGGGAAGACCCAAACCAGAAAACAGACTGTTAAACCTCTGTATTTTTATCTTAAACTTTCTATTGCTTACCTGTTCTTACCTTCTGTGAGTTCTGATACTATACCTTTGGGTTTTTCTATACTTTTTGGGTTTGAGTAGTGTTAAACAATCTTAGTGTTGTAAAATATGCTGCCAGTACTTAAGACTTTAAAGCTGCAGGACACTTGCTCATAGCTGGGACACTATTCAGAAGGGTTGTAACCTTCTAGGTATGTTTGATCGCTTTCTTTGAAGAGAACTACATGACTTAAGAATAACCATGCTGTAATTATATGGTGTCAGCCTGTGGTGCTAATCAGCAACACTATATTCACTTACAATCTGTCAGAGGTGTCTGAAGTGATTAAAAACGCAATACTGGCGACACGTGCTAGGGCAAGACTGTTTGATGGGGAATATTCTGCAGAGGAGAGCAGGGTTGAGATGGGCAGCCTGTGAAGTGTGAGCAGCAGAGCAAGCTCCGTAGGTTTCACTTTGTGCCAAAGTCTGCTTGCCTTACATCTCCAATTGTAGCGTAGTGATAAAAGTAAAATCTCTCTTTGAGGAAGAAATGACCGCCTGGGAAGGCAGTGTAACTGTGGTAATATACCTCTATTGCTGAGGTTTATTTTCAGGGTTGATTTAATGTTGTACAGTATTGTAAAACCAAAAGAACTTCTTTCCCAGCCTGTGGTTATTTTCAGATTTGATTCATCATATGAATGGCTTGAACTTTGAGTTCTGGCTCACAGGGTTAGAGGGGAGAGATGATGTTGGGTTATAGAAGGTATGGCTTGAACAGATTTCTTTCTCAAGTCTGTCTTGCTTAATGATCCATAGGGAGTCCTCGTGTATACAGCATAGCAAGGATTATATTGTAGATTTGTTATATACTTGAAAACTTGACTATGACTTGAAAAGTTAGAGCTACGTTGTTTTATCACTTGGCAAAGTTCTTAATTTGACCCACAAGTTCCAGGAAGCATGGCAGCTTTTCTTCCTTCTCCTAACAAGCTAAATATGAAGTAATAAATTAGAAACAGTGGAGGTTATGGCACTTACTTTTCTTGGTACTCCTTCTGTCCCATGCCTCTTTACCTTTCATGGTTATCTATTCAGATTTGCGTAGTTCAGTTAAACAGGAGTACAGGATCACAGAAGAGGAGCTAGGGCACTCCTGAGAAATTCCGGGTAAAGTCAAACAACTACAGAGTTGCACTTTCACCTGTTTTACACGCAGACTAGCTCAGATCCCTTCTGTATTGACTTTGAGATTACACGGCCAGCTGAAGTGGCAGTTTGGCATTTCAGGGAAGATGGGGGAGGGCTGCCCTCAGTGTGTAGCAATAAAGGCAAATAAGGACATCTTTTGTCAAGTGTTATTCTTTCAAACTTTTTGGCTGCATCTGTGAAGTTGATTTATAAAGGGTTTTTCCTCATTTGCCAGTTACGGAAGTTTGATTCCTTTTGGCTGTCTAGAGTTAAGCTGTGTGATTGCACTGCTCCATCTGTTCAGTCATGACAATGTACAGAGAGGTTATGTGATCTTAAGCTAAAATTAACATCTTAAGAAGCATAAGTTTAAAAACTTGAGAACTTATACATTAAGAAGTATGGCTCTTGTCAAAATTGAAATGTTTCCTGGGAACATCTATTAGAATGATTTAGATTTTTAACATGGGATTCATAGTATTTGTGTTGCATTTCCTGCAATATGTAAGTCTGTTTCATTTACCTATTTGGTAAGTTCGTTTTCTACAGCGGTCATAAATTCAGTGATTCAGTTTCTGTTGTTTTGTGGTGTGTGGTTGTTTTTTTTTAATTAAACACTTGTCATATAATGTAAACATCTAGTTTACATGAACATAAAGCAACTAATAATGATATTTCTTGCATCTACAGTTGATAAGCGTTAGTTAGTTGGTAAGTCACAGTTACTCACTTCCTAACAGACCCCTCAGGTAATTTAGATGTGATCAGTGTCACTGGAAATTATGAACTGCTAGATCCTGTCGTCAGCTGTTGAAATTAGGAATTTGAAATGTATCGCTAGCAAGATAAGAGGCGTAATTGCTAATTAGTGGTAGGACAGAGTACATGTTTTGTACTAATACAAACTGATAATTAAGCAGGATAAGAGGACTGGGAATAGCTTTAGCTGATCCATAGTCTCAGAGGGAATAAACCAAAAAAATATGTAGATTAAAATTTAGAGTACACAGACTGACTCAGCTTTCTCTTAATTTGGTAAAGATTCCACACCTGGCATTATGATGAAAAAAAAATGTAATTCTGAAAGTAGTACCTATACACAATGGTCCTGCACCTCATGTCTTACAAATAGACCAACTTAACTGCTGGTGATTTGCTAGCATCAAGTTCTGAACTGTGGCAGTAAGTAATTTTAAATGCAATGTTCCTTCTACAGGATGAATACTCCATATTTCCTCAGACGTACTCCATAGACATCAATGGCTACATTCTTGTTTATTCAGTCACATCAATAAAAAGGTAATAAAATCTGTTGTGTTCTTCTGGTTCAGATATTAACCAGATATATTCTGGGTTCAGCTCCTACCTCTGCTATATTTTCTTCACATGTGTTTAATTTGTTGAATCTCTATCTCCCTTAGAAGTATAATGGAAATAAAAATTAGTGGGTTTTCAGAAATTTCCCCTCAGATCCAAATGTCACAGATACTTTACAGGCTAATATGCAAGGTACCATGTAAGAAACGAGACAGTGCTGAACTACATTATTTTGAGATGTAAGTAAAAGTACATAGAATGATTTCAAGAATAAGTAGAGTTCATTGCTCTAGCATCAGATACAAAGGCGGACTTAAATATGAACCAAAAGGGCACTTTCGTTTATGTGAAGTACCCAATTAGTTGCTAGATTGGTCCCTCAGCCTTGTAGCTCATTACACTACTGAGATTGCTTTGACTTCTTGGCTTGGACTGTTCTGGTTAACCATCAGAAACTTTCAGATAAATAGCGATGTATCAATATATGACTTTTGGCCTGTAGAGTCACTCTTGCCGTGCTGCAGCAAATACGGTACTTGAAAAATTTCCCAGAGTATCTATTTTGTCCTCGCTGTTGGCTGCAGTCCGTTCTGTCGTGAGGACAGAGTCCATTGTAGCTGGAGTCATTTACTTGCAAGAAGCATCTCAGCATTCGTAAGGTTTTGTCATCTTCCATTATTTTGTCCCTTCCATCTGGTTGTCTTGCTTTGTTTAAATGCTGGTCGTTCTTGAATAGATCTTAATTTTCTAGTATTGTACAGCATCTTTGTTATGACAGCCAAAATAATCCTATTTTTTAAAACTTTTGTTCGAGTAAAATGATTAAGACCTTAGGCCTTTCACTCTCTTCAGGTAGAAGAGAAGTTGATGCTTCCCTTCTACTTGCAAGGAAGCTGATCAGCTTCTTACAAGTGCTGAAGCGTTCCATGTCTTTTCTTCTGAAGCAGACAAAACTGGTCATCTCAAGTGCTCTTTAGCAGGCCATCACAAAATACGGGTAAAACAACTTGCCTCTTGGCTCTTCTGTGCTTCTCAAAGAAAGGATACGGTCTGGCTATAAATGTCCGTTGCTTGCAAGGTCTTTAATGTTGAACAGGTTTTGGCAGTCCATCATTCTTGGTTTTCATCTTTAGTTCTGAAGTAGTGAACAGCAAGCACATGTCATGTGGAGGAGATGCAACAGATGTTAGGCTTTCATGTGTATCTAGAGGTACTAAGCTACCTAACGCCCTTTTTTTAATCAGAGCTTTGTTGTTGGTGATGAATAACTTCTATGAAATAGGAGTTAGTATTCTCAGCCTTAAGTGGACAATCCTCCACTTCTAAAGTGAAGAGAAAAATGTTCATTGAGAAGTGGTACTGTGAGGGCAAAAATGTCTTTGACTAAAATAAGCGTAGATCCTTGGAGGCTTCTGCAGCTTGTGCTCTTCCCTGGTTGGCAGCTAAAGGACATGCTCTTTTTCAGCTACTCCCGTTGTTGCCTCCTGGTGTCTTGAGCTTAGCAGCCCAGACAAAGAAATGAAAATCTGTTTTCTGTGGTAGCATTCGATCAGTTAAAATGGAAACCAAATTATGGTGAACATACTAATAGAACAAGGTATGTTAAGACTGTAGGTAGATAGTATTTTCATCAGTATTTTAGTCTTGATCTGTTTATTCCAAGTTTTTTGTTTCTGCCTTTAAATTTTAAAGCATCAATGATCCTGTCTTGTTCAATTTCTTATGGTCTGTATCAAGACAGCATTAGGCAATAGGAAAGATCTTCCACAATACTCTGGTAGCTTAGATGACTTGCCCAGGCAATCAAATTACGGTCACCATCTGTTTTGACTTCTGTCAAAGTGTGTATATTGATCTGAGTATTGATCCAGCAGGGTTGAGAGCTTTGACAGCAAACTTAATAGAAATGCCTTTTTAAAATTACCGTCTTCCCTGCTAACCTCCAGTGGGAAGTTTAAATGGGACTTGAGTAAAAGCTAACGCCCTACATTTTTCATATTCCCAGGCTCTCGGCAGCAAGGTTACTGGAAGGCTTTTGCTCTAGTTCAGCTTAATTAAATTCCAATTTTGTATCTTGCTAGGTTCCATGGTTTTGTGTCACACATTTATCCGACAGCTAGTAATTTTTTTTTTGTTGTATTTCACACATTGAGATGTTTGCTGTAACCCTATTTGCTTGTCACAACTGGAAGGACCTCTTATGGTCTCCAGATCGCTTGCTGTTTCACGATTTGATAATGTTCTTTTTGGATTGGTCAATATTTGTCTTAAACTCTGCCTCTGCTCCTTCTAGCCTTATTAATTTGTAAAGCTTTCTAGAACATTAAATTGATCTGGTCAAGCCAATTTCATTCTTGGCAATTCTTAGCAACTTGTTTCTGTGTCAGAATTGTGTGTGAATTTAAATAGCACTTCTCTTTTGGTTTCCACCTTGATCTATTAACAAAGATCAGCTGTTCAGCCTTTTTACTAAAAACGGAGCTTGTGAACTACACTAGATGAGCAGATACACAGAATTGGGAAGTGAAGAGCCTGAGTTGAACAAGAACACTTTGCAGCATTGTGCACTGGAACCTCAGGTGAAGGCTCGCTGGGGTGCTATGCCATGCCATGGCTTTTTCTAGCTGTTCTGGGAACAGCAGGCCTAATAGTGGAAAGGAAACAGTGATTGTATTGTGTTAGTGATTCAGTTATCCTGTGGCTAGTACGCTAGATCTTTCCTGTTGCTTCAGACTGAGAAACAGTTTTGTGGTCTGTAGCAGAATTTTTTTTGTAGTATTTTTATTCCTCTTTCAGTTTGCAGGGTCACCTAGTTCTATATGTAGCAATGCCTCTCAACTTTGTCACAACCAACCTCCATTTAACTCTTATTTTTAAAGTAATGCTAAGAATGAAAGTCCAAGACGAGTTCTCGAGACCAGAATTTCACTAATACCTTTTCAGCATAAGCTCTTTGTAACCCTAAAGTCCTTTCATTGATTCCACATTTTCATGTAATCTGTAGTATCATACTTGAGTTACTAATAGTAAGTTGTGCCTTTTGTCATGCTTAGGTCACGCTTTTGTTTGCAAAGAACTCATTTTCTTGATAGGATATACTAAAACTATTAGCTGAACACGGAGAAGTATTATGTTCTACTCAGTCTCAAAAATTATTGCTGAAATCAGACAAATTGACCTGCTTGGCAGAAAATCCTTTTTAAACATGGTAGCGTTTATTGTTCCAGAAGTGAGAAGTTTTAGGATTCAAATAGCTTGAATAGTGTTTTTAGGCACCAGTTCTTTGAGAGCTCTGAGTTGGAAGTGTGTTTGAGTGCTGCTCTATTTTTAAGAGTTTCAATTCTAATTGAAATGCAGTGCAAGTCAAGACACTGCCTGTAGCTAACAACCTTGGAAGTTGGAAAAGTGTCGGTCACTTTTTTGTGGTATAGTTGTGTGTCTCATCTGTGAACCTGTGCCTCCTCTTAAAACAAATCTGCATTATGCACTTCATGTACCAGCATTTTTTCCATACTGTAATTAGAGGAGCACAACATCTGCGCTTCAACCCCATTTATACTTTGTTCTCAGAAGTACTAAATGTCAAATGCAGTGGATTTTGTTAGTGAGGTTTTTGGCGGCTTGGTATTTCGCAGTACTGCTGCTTCTCTCCCGTAATCCAAACGTCACATACATGGTAGGTGAACAGACAAGTGTTTGAATAACCACTGTTTCTATACCATCTTGCAGATCAATTTACTCACTTTCCACAGAAAATTAGAATTTAGGCTTCTTTTGGCTTTCCCATAAATAAAATTAAACAATTCTAGATGAACTAAGTGTTCTTAAAATATAATGTACTCTTTCAAGTCGGAGTGTGCTTAACTAAATACTTTTTCTTTGAAACTGCTTTAATTTGACATGCTCATCCAGAGCTGTTGGGCTGTAGCAGTTAAATACTTTGCTGCAGATACAAGCCAGATGGGAGGTGGGAGGGGCTTTTAGTGATCCTTTGTGAGATGCATCAGTCCTGGGTAATGTTCTTTATTTCTGCAAGTATCATAACCGGGGGGGCTATGATGGTAGGCACAGGCTAGTCTTTGCTGTCTCTAGGACCATTTTGTCTGTTGTACGCAAATCGGTAAGACTTTCGGCATCTTTGTAGTTCTGCCACTATACATAGAGTAAGTTTTAAACACAGCAACCTACATATGCATTTAATTGCTTGTGTATTGGGTATTAAGGATAAACATTGGAGTGCATGTGTGACTTCATCCCTTTATTTTGCAGTTTTGAAGTGATAAAAGTTATCCATGGCAAGTTATTGGATATGGTGGGAAAAGTCCAGTAAGTAGTGACACTTTCATCTCATTTCATTGCAGGCATGTTACTAGTACTTTGTTCAGTATACTATAACTGTTCTGAAGTTCTGAACTTTCTTTCACAGAATACCCATTATGCTGGTTGGAAATAAAAAAGACCTGCATATGGAACGGTATGTGAACTCCAGTACGTCTAAAATGCAAGACAGCAGCCG
>NW_008824650.1:2786778-2789216 GCF_000699105.1 Pygoscelis adeliae
AATGCGCTAGTTTTGTTCTTGGCTTTCTGTAACTAAAATCAAATTGTAGGTTAAAATAAGGTACTGGCAAAGGAATTGTGTCCAGAATGTGAACTAGGAGCCATGAACTTTTGCTGCAGTGTTGATTCTTGTTATAAGGTTCCAGGGACGGTCACTTAACACTCCCCCACCCCCCAAAAACAAGTAACAGAAGTGTATTTTTCACAACTGTAAAATACCAGATTATATTACAGATTATGAAAACAAAGCAATACTTTGGGACAACTGTTCTTCAACACATAGCAGTTTTACCTGGCCCAGTACAAATACACTTACTTGACAGCAGCCAAAAGCAAATGCTCCGGGTCGGACTTCACAAAACATTCCTTTTACATGCATTTATGTGCCTCAGTACTCTGAGGACTTTCCTGATGTATCATGCTCCAATTCTTTTGCAACTTATAAAGAAATATACGTTTTTTCTTTGGTCAGGGTGATCAGCTATGAAGAAGGGAAAGCTTTAGCAGAATCCTGGAATGCAGCTTTCTTGGAATCTTCTGCTAAAGAAAATCAGGTAATGCATTTAAGATTCACTTTATTTGAATAGCAATGTAATGGAATGACTCGTAATTTCACTTAATAAAGGAAGCAAAAATATTTGCACGTACTCTGCAATGATTAGAAGCAAAATGACTGTCTGCATTCAGGTTTATGTATACAAGTTTTGCCATGCAACTGTAAATGGAAGGAGGAAGTGAGGAACTGAAAGTTAAGCTTCTCTGAACATAGCAGAACAGTTAGTGACGAACTAAAGCTCGAATGTGTGTGGTGGGTGGAACAGGGTCTGTGATCTGCTCTAGTTACCTTAAATAGGAGGTCATTGCGGTTGCAAAGGACTGAGTTGGTGTAAGGGGATGAACCTCGCATTTTAAGGTGCTAGGCGAGGCTTGGTCTCTCTAATGTAGGGAATAATCGTTTTGTGGGTCCATGGAGAAAAAAATACCAAACAAAAACCAACGGAAAAATGTTAGAATACAGCCGGGGCTGTCGGACACTACTGTGATACAGCTGTAGTGACGTTGCACAATCTGACCCAATATAACCCACACACATTTACACTCGTTGGTTTCCTATCACAGCAAGAAAGTGTTTAATTACATGTCAAATAACACCTTATCCTTGGTTGCTCTAACTAACTTTCTTTAAAATGCTTCCTAAATACGTTCTGGTATTCGAGTTTGTTCCTGTGGCTGTTAATAATACTTTGTCATTGATTTGACACCTTGCATATCTAAGCTACAAAAGCCTCCTAGTTCAGGCTTGAAGTAATGGATAACTGCTGTGGATTGGGGTGTGGGGGTGTGTGTGCCTTTTTTTTTCTTCTCTCTCTCTTTTTTTCCTTATTTTTTCTCTGTAGGTCTCAACAGCATCAAAGCTTTTATTTTTTTGAAATACAGACATAGGATAAGGTCAAAAGGACGTTGTTAGGCTAGTTTCAAACAAATGAGTCCTTATGCAGAAGAAGCGCTTACCTTGTCTCATATTTAACCTAGCATATCACATCCTTGGCCTCCTTGATAACATCAGCACAATCAAAAGGGCAATCCTATAGCTAGGACAGGACCTGTTCAAGCAGCCTTTCTTTCCCTCTCCCCTGTCCCCAAAATGAAAACAAACAGCTTTTGTCCAATGTCTGTTGTCAACAATTCTACAAGTTACTTGGGTAAAGTTGGATTTTCCCTGGAAGAAAAATTTGGAGGTTTTTTTCCTCCAGATATGGAATACTTGAACTTAGCCAGAAACAGAAGTACTGATAAACTAAGACTTGCATTAACCTTGTCAAAATTGAGCATGATGAAAGCATGAAATGTCTCAATACCTTCTTTCTGTGCTGCAGAGCTTCAAATGCATACCCAAGGAAACTAAATTGACAGTGTAAAGAATAAACCAGTTAAAAGCATCTGATTTTTTTCCTCCCTTTATTTTAAACAACTTCATACTTCTGGATTAGGCAAAACTATTGCCTGCACTCTTTTTCTTTTGGCCTAGGTTCGCAATGTGTAACAGCGTAGCAATTCATATCTAGCAGAATATCTTACCGATAACTTTTCTGAAGTTTGTATTGTCCTTGGTTCAAGAAAAAAAAAAAGTTGGGTATATTTATGCAAAGAAGCTACAAGCTTTATATGATGCTTGGCGTGTCTTGCATATTAAATTGCTGCACTAACAAAGTCCCATTGACTGCCATATATTTGTGTCTGTTCCTTAGTCTCAGACTGTATCAAGTTATGCTGCCAGCTGAAATTTCTGTTGCAAACTTTGTAGCCTTCGGGGAAATCAGAATGGCAATTGTATGTCAGATATTCAAAATTCGGTACAGTCCTGTACAAATCCCACAAAAAATCAGAAGTTGTATTCATTCTTGCTGTCAAAGTTGTTCTTCCCAGGTCTTCCTTTCA
>NW_008824650.1:2789247-2828152 GCF_000699105.1 Pygoscelis adeliae
GTCGCTGTAAATTCTGTCCCTCGAGTCAGATGCAGGTTGTTAGAAACAGGTGCTTGAACACAAATTCCTCCTTCATGCTTCTTACATAATACACTTGGTAAATTTGTCTGGCTTGAGAAGTTTAGGGGATTGTATGTCACTTCTGAGGTGGGTGCCCACAGCATGTGACCATCTTTCAGGCTCTCTGGCATGCTTCCTTTGGAGGCTTGGGATGTACAGAAGAAAGTGTGAAGGAGCCCAAAACTAGGGCAGCTGCCTTAGTCTTCTCGTGGAGGAATGCTCACCTCTGAAGAGGTGGAAGATTGAGCTTTGAGAGCAAAGTGTGGGGTCTAGAGCTGTGAGGTGCTAGGGGGAACAGGAGACACCAGGCATTGTTTCCTGTGAGTTAGACCAGGAGCACTTCTGAACTCTTGCGTTCTTTCTCCTCCAAATCCTAATTTGACAGGATCAAAACAGCTGATACATAGACCTCTGTCAAGACAGGATATCTTCTCTTACTCTGAAACGGAAATAGTTCTATAGATCAACTTCAGCAAACTAGTCCTATTCTGCCAGGAGTTACCGAAAGATAACCACATTCCAGAAATAGCATGACTTTGAATAGATGGAAAGCGAGAGAGGCAAAGATCAAAGCTGCGGTTAGGATAAATGGTAGTGGCTGGCAGGAGTTCCCAAGGTCAAATATATTTGAGGCTATGTATCAGCCCCTCCAGACAAGGGTGACCTGGTAGGGCTTTCGGAGGAGCCTGCATATCAGCAACGTATCAGTCATCTGGGGAAATCCCTGGGCTTTGAGAAGGCAATTCTGAGACTTAATGGAAAAGACCTCTTTTAGATTACTGCTGGGCTATTATTGTCATATCTTCTCAAGCTGCTTAATTATTACCAGGTATGTACTGCTTTGGCTAACTTCAGGAGCTTTGAGCCTTGCGGAATTCCCTACTTCGTTTCACCTCAGCCATAGTAGAGTACTTCATCTTAATCCCAGTACAATAAAGTGGTAACTGAAATACAACCGGAATCCAAACTGGTCTTAAACCCAGTTGAAGCTGGGAGCCAACTTTTACTGGGAGAATTTAGGGAGCAACGAGCAGCCAAATTGTGTTCATCCAGTTACGCAAAATTCATTAGATAAACTTGTTTTAGAAGGGGCAAGGAAGTAGCAAAAAAATCTACTTCTCGCCAAAACAGAGCTCTCTTAAAAAGCAGTTGCTTGGGCATTGCTTCTTTTTCAAGAGTGACTTCATTGTCAAGCACAGATGATGCGGTGCTCGGTACATGCTTCAGAGTGGTTTGGGATCTTAGCCCCCCTCCAGGGGTCTGAAATGTTTACCTGGGAGAGTGTGTTTGGACTAACAAAGGATGGGGGGGAGAAAGCCTCTCTTCGTTACCTGACTGTTGCTGAAGTTCCTTTGCCCAGTTCTGTGCCAAGATAACTAGTAGTATGAGCAGTTGAGAGTTTCCTTTTTGAAATGATAAAACAGTTGCGTAGCTGAAGAATAGAGCATACCAAAGGACGAGCTGACTCTGGAGGCTGTGGGCTGGATTTGGGTGTTTGCACCTTCCTGGCATCGTGTTCCCGACTCCCTGCTTGTGCAGAGAGAATTGCACCTCCTGAGCTGCCTGTCCCGCTCACACCAAGGGGCGCATCTGCAGAAGCGGTTGAGCCTCTGGTGTCTCCTGCATGGTGCTAAGCTCTCTAGGCAGCATGAGTTGCCCACGCTGACATGTATTTTGTTTCCTCAGGGGAGAAAGGTAGAAGAAAGCCAGATGGCTTTCTGTAGGCTGGGTGTGACCCAGATTCTGTAATTGGACCGTATGGAGATGGATGCGAATAAAGTCTGGCTGCATTCTTTATTCCTTGTCACAAAACACAGCTTCCTGCGTTGTTTAAAAGCTCATTCTAAAGTACTTCTGCGTATTTGGGCTGAATTACAAATTCCTAAGGGTTAACTGTAGGACAGTGATTAAACCTTCTCAGTGAATACGTATTTTCTGTGAAATGAATTAACAAGCCCTGTGAACTCCTACATCTTAGTGTTTCAAACAGCACGTCTTTGACAGAGAGAATATACAGCTTCTTGGTTGACCGAATAAGTTGTAGCAGGCTTTTTTTAATAGATGCTTTGAAGCAGGGGTATAAAGAACTTTTTGTGTTAAAATGAAACCATTGAAAATGTCAGCTCTAAGTAGGGAAACATTAGTGCAGTATATTTGTAAATCGGTGTATCGCCAAGTTTTGATTAAGGGAAACTCTTCATTAGTGGCACTGGTTTGATAGCAATTGCGGTCCTGACCATGGTTCTAGAGTCTAATTTCCCCAGGAAATGTGTTGTATAGTACTGGACTAACAAGCCACTTCTGTCAGAGTCAGTTGGGATTGCAGGGAAACATCATTATATGGAAGAATACTCTATTTCCAGCGGATGAAGTGTTTTGAATAGTTCTAGAGATAGTACTGTGCACAAACGGTATAAAAATGGGAAACTTTAAAATTCAGTCTAATCTTACTAAGATTGCTCTAAGGTTGTTGCGGGGCTACTTTAGTCAATGGGATTAATTTGGAAGTGATCCAATTAAGAATTATACCTTGTGGAGGCGGAAAAACATCTGTCAGATCAGAACACATAGTCATAAATCACAGGGTGCTCTTCAGCCTGCTGATTAAAACCAACAAAACCCCCTTTTTATCTTCTTTCATAATGTGACTGCTTTTATATAATGAATATACTTCCCTTCTCTAAGGAGCATATGCTTGGAATTCATGAAACGGATGACTAGAGGTTAGATAAACTTAAAATGGCATGTCTGAGATGATCAGGAGACCATTTCCAAGTTGAAGATTCATAAGCTGAAGTACTGACCATATGGTGAATCTTCAGCTTGAAAATACTGTAGAGAAGAAAAGCACTTTAGAATTGTCCTTGACTGTAGTACAGATTTATTCTTCGTAAATTATTTCTAGGCAATCTCAGATGCTGCATGTTGTAGTCGTAGTTTCTGCATATTCTGATGGAGGGTAGTGTACAATTTTGAAACGCTTAAAACTGAGTGAATCCTGAAAATACCAGATTAACAGTGTAAGGTATTTACTACAAGTAGCATTCATGATATTGTCCCAGACACCTTACCGTCCCCATCTTTCAGTATCCTTAAAAACAAACAAACAAAACCCCACCAAAAAGCTAACTACACTTAATCAAATTCTTCCGTAAAATCTCCTGAATCACTCCAGTGGTCTGACATCCTTTCTTAGTGTCTCTGCTTCAGTTAAACTTATTTTCATGGGAAATTGTGTCTTTCCATCCCAAGATTTTTAACTTGTACTCACTAGCATCTGTGTGGGGGAGGGAAGCATCACCCTTCTGAGCCCATGCGCTCTGTTTCATCACCTGCAGTTTCAGTAGGGGAGAGCCTTTTTCACCAGACTGCTTTATGCTCAGCGTGGAGGGAGGAGACTCGGCGTGGACCAAGCGGAGTTGATAGCAGAACAAGTGACTCCTGCTCTGAGAGTACTTACTGCATTCCCTCCGAAGGAGTGATGGGATCCATAGTGCTTGTGTGGCTCGCGATTTTGCGGAGGACTGTTATAATCCTGTATGTTCCATACAGTAAGCTAGGATGTTTGTGTGAGCCTGACCACGTTCAAGCTGTTGAAAATAGAAAACCCCTTTCTCTCAGGGGGACTTTATCAAAGGATACTGCTTAGTATTAGACAGTGGCTAGTTTGGCTCGTGTTTTCCCCTCGTGTTCTTGCACCCTGTCTAATACTAGTCTTACCTATAGGTAAGATGAGAAAATCAAGAATATTGAAGTAACCCTCATTCTGGGCTGTGCAAAGTCAGTGTTTAGAGCTGAAAAATCTGCTGCCTTCTGTAATTACTTGGAATCTTAAAGATTACTTAGAGGAAATGAATCGGTTTATTCTCTGGAGCAGCACAGCATCAAAATCTTCAGTGCTGTCAGTCGCTCAGCACAAGCTTACTATTTAAAATAGAGCCGAATTACAGTTATTAGCTCTGTCGTGAGTATGGCTCAGTTTAAACTTGCCCTCCCTGCGCTGATAAGAGAAAATAGTTGAGGATTGCTGTGGAGAAGGGGGTTACACTTTTCTTCCAAAAGGTTGTGTTCAAAACTGAAACTACCATGTTCTCCCTCTTTGATTTTGGAGTAAGTGTTGGACGTGCAGTTACCTGTTGGTGTAGCAGTAAAACTGCTAACATGTTTTTATTATTATTTTTTCAGTAAGTGGGCAGTTTCTTCTTACCTACTAATCTTGTACTCTCTCTTTGCAGACTGCCGTTGATGTTTTTAAGAGGATAATTTTGGAGGCAGAAAAAATCGATGGGGCAGCTTCACAAGGGAAGTCTTCATGCTCAGTAATGTAATTCCACTGCAAAACCTGAAAACACTGGGAATACATTCTACCTGAAGAAGCAAAACTGCCCATTATCTTTAAGGATAAACTATGCTTCTCCTTTTTTTTATTTTTTTTTTTCTTCTGTTAACCTGAAAGATAAACAGTTGGTTTGGAGCCTTTCCCTTCAGATTATGTTAAACTCTGACTCCTGTGCAAATGGCTTCACTTCCATTTTCAAATTTTAAGCAATCATATTTTCAATTTATATATTGTATTTCTTAATATTATGACCAAGAATTTTACTGGCATTAATTTTTCAGTGTAGTTTGTTGGTTAGAATAATCATCCAAATGATGCATATTGTTACACTACTATTAACTAGGCTTGGATATCAGTGTTTCTTTGTGTTAAATGTATACTTGTAAATAAAATAGCTGCAAACCTTAAACGTTCTGTTTACAATGTTTTGTTGATTACGCCATATCCACTTTTTTTGTGTGAAAAATGTTCACCTGCTGACCTTAAGAGGAGGTGTGAGGTCCTCGGAGCCAACGGATTGTTTGACTATTGCTTGGGAGGTTGGTTGTGAGCAATCCGCACCTTTTTTGCTGCTAGAACTCCAGGCTGGCTGAGTAGCTCAGCTGTGCTTTGCGCCCGTTCATGGGAAGGAGGCACAAGGGACACCTTTGATTTGGAGGGGGAGGCTTGGGTTTTCAGTCAGACAACCTGCACTGTATTTTTTCTCTGTAGGTAAGAGTTACGGAGTAAAGGGTACGCAGATCTGTCCCAGTAACGGGCCGGTATACACCTGCGCTACAGGCTGTTCATGTGGGCTTGTAACGAGGAACGCTTTCAGGATGGGGTGGATTTACCCAGGTCACAAGCATAGACTTGCTAAGAAAACAAAAATGTCATTTAAAATAAATTGCACGTCCCGAACAAACTGATGCGGATAGTTTATCATGCATTTCTGTACTTCTGCACCTGGACAGCACTGGTGGAGGTGAGTGGTGTCCTGGCACCTGGGCGTTCACAATGTCAGGGTCTTAGTGCAGCTCTGGCAGCTTCCCCTAACCAGCTGCAAGTTTTTGCTTGGCTTTTGGACTAGAGGCTTAACAGGCCTTAATCTCTTCTGTCTGGAAACAAACTATTTCAACTGCGTATTTAAAAAAATGTGCAGTTGACCTACTTTGTATTTAAAAATGAAACAAACCCCAGAACAACAGCAACAAAAGCAAACGAGGCTGATTTGGGGAACAGTTAATTAAATGAAGTGTTTCTCATGCGTTTTTGTGTCCATTTGAAAAATTGATTTCTGGCAGGAGTAAAATGGAAGGGAAACTTGCAATGTTTTTGCAACCAGAATTAGCTTTTGCATTTTGGTCTGTGCTAAAAGATACAAATTCAGCATGTCTCATCTCTTCATTTCTTGTTCCCTCGTAATATATAGAAGACTGTCTAAACCCCTCAATTAACAGTGTACGTAGACAAACGTAATATTTTCTTTGGTCACCATGAGATTAACTAGCTTGTGGGCAAAAAAGTTGCCTTTTTTCCTCCATTTAGGGTATTTCCCAAAGTTTCTGAAAGCTTGTTTGTTACCTGAATTTTGATACCTTGTGCCAAATAGAGTTTCTGTAGGTGGATGATGGTCACGCGATACATCACTGAAGTTCAGCAAAGAGTGCTAGTTCTGGGAAACGTGTACACGCTCTCGTTTTGGAACCAGACCGATCTGGGGCTGTGCAGTAGGTTTCCTTCACAAGAACCTGCAACACTGGAACGAGGGTAGTTCGGCCGATAATGAAGTTGCTGAGGATTCAGAAAATGATCTTCTGTGGAACTTGGGGCAATATGCATCTGTTCGGTAGTACCCTTCATCGCCTAATCATGAGGTGGCAGGTGACTTGTTGCGTGGCCAGAGTCTTTGGCGTTGCACCACGGACACAACGTCACGTAGTCTACATCAAAAGGTAGAAGTTGTGGATTACCAGAAACCTCAAAGACCACATTTGCTCAATTTTTTTGTAAAATAGTGGCCACGTGTGTTACTGGTGATCAATCTAAAGCCTGAAATAGCTGCTGCACTGGCACTTGAAGCGTGCCAGCTGCTGAGGCTTTAAAGGGGGTGGATGAGGAAATGTACAACTTGATAGTCCTGGAATAATCAAGGCCCTGCCTTCCAGAGGTGAGGCTTTTCAGGAGGGCTTAAAGGCATGTGCAGGTTCTCTGGATGATTTGCAGTGGGAACTTCCAAGGACACATGTACTCGGCACGGAGAAGCACGTACTGCTCTTGCATTTTCTGTAATGGGTAAAGAATTGAATTCAGCGACATAGGTTGTTTCCATTCTCCTGTTGCTGGCTCATCCAGTAAGAAATGTAAATTATTACACTTGTCCAAGCCTTTCTCTGCTAATAAGATCTAAAGACCAGCCACGTGCAATAGTCTTGCAGTTCTAATGAAATGAGTAGTCAAGCGTGATCAGTGAACTACTTGTCCTTTGCTGTACAGAGATTTCAGCTGGCGTCTCGGGATGGCACCTTCCAGCAGTTGGAGCCTCACAGAGCCTGGGGCGGCCTCATGCTTCCTTATACTGACTTAAGAACTGACACGGGTTAGGTTCTTCACCATGAGAGCCCTAAAACGGGGTGGTGGGCGGTCCTGGAAGCCCTGTGTTATGTACAGAAGCAAGAGATGGGTATCTAGCAAGCTGCTGCTTGCCCAGAATTGATGAATTTATACAGCCTTGTCTGGCAGCTGCCCTGATCCTTCGGAGGCTTCTGGAGGGTTGTGATAAATGGTGCACGGATTAAAAGGTAAGTCATGAAGGAAATAAGTTCTCTGGCCCAGGCTAGAAAAAATTTCATACACGCTTAATAGGGCCAGGCCTTATTCTTAAGGGATGATCATTGGCAAAGGTGAAAGTGCAAAGATCCTTTTCCTGTTGAGGAAATGAGCAAAATTTAACTGCCGTAAGTCAAGTTAAATTCCCATTGACTTGTGTGGATTTAAAATGTGCTGTTCTGGTAAATGACTCCTGCTTTGCTTGCGCACCTCTCCAACTCCTTGCTTTGCTGCATGAATACTGAGAAACCTCTCGGTATCGAGAGCCCAAGAGACTGAGCTGCCCATCTCCCAAGCCTGCCATGCACGGAAATGCTGCGGACGAGGAAAGTGGTGGGGCAGGTGCAGCTGCAGTGGCGGATGGACTGCAGGCGGAAAGTGGATACGTGATCCTTCTTTTTCCTGTTGTTCTTGTTTCTGTGCATAGCAAAGTTTATCCCTGCCTGATTAGCTCCACAACGGGGAAGGCTTGGAGGCCGTCTGCTTTGGGTCTGTGGAGTCTTCTGCCTGATGCTTCTTCCCAGCTTCTGTCAAGGGTTGGTGAATGCACGCTGGAGAAGAAAAAAGCTGGAAAAGTGTTTTTACTGCTCCCTTGTGTCTGCAGTAGCTGTTTTGTCTGCAGTATCTGGACTAGGCAGCCTTAGGTCGCTCAACCAAGGGCTGAGGAGCGTGGGCTGAAATTGGACTTTGCTGAGGAAGTTCTTGCGGCATTGGAGGCAATGGTGAAGACTTCAGGCTTTCCATTTTCTAGTTTCTTTGAACAGAGAAGTTTCTATGTCCAAACTTGCACCCTGGAAGTGATCAAGGACAACTTTTGCAGTTACCCTTGTCTCTGGCACGGGTGACTGTAAAACATCCAGCTGGGTCTATCCCAGCTTGCAGCAGTTTCCTTTGAAGTGCAAGATGGGCAGCAGCCCAAAATGAGAAGGGTAGCCTATGCCATGGTACGTATTTTTGTGTTTTCACCTTCTTTAAAAGAAATGTGCAATCTTACACCTTCGTTGCCGATTAATTCGTGCTGCTGCTCTGTGCAGATGTCGCAGGCTGCTGAGCAGCACAGTAGAGCGCGGTGCAGGTGGTGGCGATGCACCCGGGCTTGCTGGGCTTATCCTGCTAATTAGCACTGCTGTGCTTTAGCCTCTTGAGAAGGAGAAATCAACAGGTTCTAATTAGTCCTTATGTAATCAGTACTGCTCATCTTCAAACCATTTTGCTAATACTGACTAATCTTCACAACCTCATCTAATAAGGTCAAAATTACTCCCCTTTGACAGCTGGGGAGGGGGAGTGCGAACCTTTGCACAAATGCCTTCAACTCACTACGGGCACAGCGGAAACGTGGCTAAACTCGGTCTGGGTGATGGGTGTCCTCAGCATCCAGCTGCTTCTTAGGTGTCCTATTTCCCTACTGGAACCTTTCCTTTTTGAAATAAGATGAAAACTGAAAGGATTTCACCCAAAACCCTGGGCTTTCTGATGTTTTCCAAAATGAAATACAAGTCCCATCTCAGTCAGAGGCTTACTGAGATGCGTGATGAGCTGCACTAATACTGATCCCTAGGCAGAATATTACTGAAAAGCTTTTGCAGATTTTTTTCAACGTCCCTCTGTGTAATGCTGCTAACAAGTATTTGGCTAAACCCAACTCCAGGTCCCAGCTCCAAGGTGAGCTATTTTTCCTAGCAGGAACCTGGCCAGATCTGAACCGTCATTCTGTGACAGGGTTTGCTCAGGCTTGAGGAGGTTTTTTGGAGTCTGTACTCCACATGGGGCGACTGAGGTGTTGCGTGGCATGGGACGGGTGGGTCAGGGTGCGGGATGGCCACCCTTGTAGAGATATTGCAGAGACTCTATGTCTCGGTGCACCCACGATGAAGACAATGCGTTGAACCCGAAACCATCGCCTGGCAGCTGATTCCCATTTCAGGTGATGTATTTTGCCAGTGAGGGCACGGGTTGGAAGTTCCTTTCTCTGCTTGAATGATTTTCAGAGATGTTCTGCAGTTAGCGTAACCAGCCTCCCCAGCAGCTCTAGGAGGCAGCACGTGGCGTACCCAGGCACTGGGAACGGGTTAATCACCAGCAGAAATTAGTGCTTTGGCAACTGGCATGAGGTGGGCTAGATCTTAATCGAGCAACATGGATTTAATATAGAAACTCTCCCTTGAGTCATAAGGATGGTTTCTCACTCTGAGGTCTGTTGCTGCTCTGAAGTGGCCCACAAGATGTGCTCATCCTTTTCAGCAGCAAGCCAAAAAATTTTCCATGGGAAAGAGCTAGACCCGTGGTTCTTCCATATCTAGCGAGCTAGAAGTATCTCCTACTGAGGTATGTGAAGAAATCTGTGAGCTTTCTAAAGCAAGATGGTGTTTTGAAAGCCCTGAGATACGGATGTTTCCTGTGCTGGGTCTTACACTGCTTTGCAAATACTAAAAGCTCCTCCAGAAGCTGAAGCATGGTCCTTTCAGAGGATGCAGTGCAACTCCTTGGCTGTTGCTCACTTAATTCTTATTTGTGTGGGGTTGGCTGTAGTAGGTACCTCGGAGCAGAATGCTGATCCTGCTCAGCCTCTGCTAGGAAATATTCCTGTTAGTATTAACGAGGTCACTCCCAAAGAGTGTCACCTCCAGGTCACCTCCAGGCGTCACGCCCTGCTCTCTTCAAATCTCTGTGTCAGAGAAGGAGCGAGTTTGGCGTCTTCCTACCTTAACTCGGGTCGTTTGGCAGCATCCTTCTGCCAGCACCACGTAACACTGCAGATTATTGCGAGGCGTGTTACTGGGCGGGACACGTGCAATGGCTGTTGTCTGCTGAGCTGCATGGAAAAATCACCCCCATAAATCCTACGTAACACCCCATGGAAAGAGGTGGTGGCATCTCACGGCTGTGTTTTGAAGACAGCCCAGCCTGGGCTTACTTACGCTGACATAACCTTGCTCCCAACCCCTTCGCATTAATGGAAATCGCTTTGTAAGAGGACAAGAGCTGTGCCCGGATCCTGTGTGTAGGTGGGATACGGGGAGGAGAGCAGGGTGGTGACCAGGGGCCACCATGTTTATCCAGGCAGGGTGTTTTTGTCCTGGACGGTTGAGTTCTGATTTCTAGCATGGCTGGTCTATCTCTGTGACTGGTGTTGGCACCGACAGTGTCCCATGGCATCGAGTCCTTCCCACCCCGGTTTTGTTGGGGACATAACTGCAGGGTTACAATGGACTTGAAATCAACCTTAGCCATCTTACGTGGTTGAGGTGTTTGGTTTTCTCACCCCCCTGGTTCCGGCCTGGACTCGGAGCAAATCATCTCTGACAGCCTCGCTCCTCGGCTTCGCGGCAGCAAAGGCAGGCAGGGATAGCATAGCCCAGAGCTGCCCCATGCGGACGTCAAGCCCAATTTCTCACTCCCTCTAAACCAAGATGCGCAAAAAAATCTCAGACTTTTGGGTTTTCTCTGTTAAAGCCTAACGGTCAAACTTCTAAATTCACGTCTCCAATGCTTCATCCTTTAAACAGCCGCAGCAGAGGAGGGCTGCCCACGATCCTGTTAGTTTGGGGTACCGTGGTCGGATGCAATCCTGCACCTCGGCACGAGCCGGAGGTGAAGTCTGCCCCAGCATCGCGTGCGTGAAAGGCCGCTAGTGGCCGCAGGCTCCTCAGGCTGCTCTTTTATCTCCTCCATGGGCAGCCATTCCATCCTTCGCAAGGAATGAAGGGGTTTTTTTCCAGGAATTAGGGTTTGTAGTTCTTCAGTATTGGTTTTTTCCCATAATTTTCCTTTTTTCTAGAGATGGGCCCTTTGTTGTTTCATATCTTTAACGTGGTTTCTCAAAGAAAAAGAAACCAGAGAATAAAGTTGTCACACCCTCTTTCCATCTCTCCTAAAATAGCTTTCAAACCTGCTGGGCAACTTCTAACAAATCTAACAGCCAGGCACAAGTCTCAGATACTTCAAGTTCCTGCAGATTTAATTAAAGCTTGCACCTTAGAAGAAACAGGAAAATCCCATCATGAGACAGAGCCGGAGGAAACCAGGCTTTTGTGGTTCCATAAAAACCTCCTCCTGCGGTAATATTTGCTTTACTGGGTACTTTAGGGCCAGCTTGTCATGGATGTTGTGCGTCTTCCTCTCCAGGCACCAAAAGAGCTCATGGCCAACGCAAAGAGCGTGTGGACCATTACGACCCCAGTGGTTGGGAGTGTTGGGTCCCAACGCCAATGACGGTGCCACCTTGTCACCCTGGTGCTCCCAGCCATGACTCAGAAGAGGGACACGTCTCCTCCTTCCCTCCCAGGGCACCAAGTGCAAGGCCGCGGGGAAGGGCTGGTTTTGGGGATGCCGCTAATGCCCCCTGCTCTGGCTGGTGCTCTTCCAAGTGGGACTTTCCATGTGCTGTTACCTTTCTCACACCATCTGGTGACTAATTTAGCACCTAGAAAATAACATCAGCATTTCAATGAGGGTTTGGGTAGGTTTTTTTTAATTAAAAGAGGCTTTTCTTCATTATTTCCTGCTTCCCATCAGAACATGTAAATGTAAACAGCATTTCTGCGATGCCGGGGCAGGTTTACCTGTGTCAGCTGAAGGATGCGTTTCTTCTCCAAATGCAATGTGCCACTTCCCTCCTTCCTCCTCCAGCCCAGTCAACTCGACGTCTTCCAGCTCAGCCTACGTGTGCGTGCACATGCGCTTATTAACTTTTACATCTTAATTGAAAGGGTGGCATACGTTTAAGCCTTAATAATGATATCCTTTCTTCCCAAACAGTCTTTAATCTTGAAACAAAGCGGTGAACAAAGGCAGCAGAGCAGGGTTGCCGAGCGAGGCTGCTGGCACGCGTGCGGATGGGAGCGACCTGCCAAGAAATGAGTTTTTAGGGTTTGGATTCAAAGCGTGTGTCTGACTGTCCAGGGAGCAGAGCACCAGAGGCGGGAGGGAGGTGACGGGGGCCCTCTGGGTGACGAAGAGGAAGATTGGATGAGTAGGAGCTGGGTGTGAAGTCTCTTCCAGAGCTATTAAATAGCATAAAAGAAAAATTTCCTTTTAACGTGGTGCCCTGGTACGACTCTGCATGCTGGTCCATGGGCCACCCCCCTGCATGTGCCTTTACCTGTTCTTAGCCTGACTCATTAATAGAAACTGATGGGGTTTATGTGCTGGGGCTTTCCCCTGCTGTTCGTCCTGAGAATAAGACAGTTAAAGTCTCTGGATGCTCTTATAACACAAAAGAGGGGAATATGAAGGAGCTTTTCCTTGCGCTGCTGTTTGAGATGCCAGACTCTGAAGCCGTAATTGCAGCTATATGGGCAATATTACTTTACGGTCAATGGTATGCCTTAAAAAACCCTCTAAGCCTGACTTATATCTGTGTCTCGGTGCTTCAGTGCTGAAAGATCAGAACGTTCATAAAAACGATGCTCGTGAATAACTTCGGTGGGTTTGCGAGCCCAACCTTTGCACTTCGGAGGGGATTAGGTCCTTGGCTTTTGGAGATGCCGTTTAAAGAGGTTCGAAGGTTGAATGAGCTTTGACATCATTGCTTTGACGGATGGAATACAATGTGTTATTGGTGAGGAGTCTTCCAAGGATGCTTGCTTTTGGCTGCCACACTGCAATAGGTGAGAAGAAGCTGGCAAAAACCAGTAAAAAGAAGCAAACCTAACGTAGAGAAACTATGCACCATGGTTAGAGCTGCTGCTGGTTCCTTATTTACTTCTTGCCTGTTCTAAAAAGGAAAAAAAAAAGGAAAATAAAAAAGAAAAAGGGAGAAAAAAAGAAAAGAGGAAAAAAGGGGGAGAAGGAAAAAAAAAGGAAAAAAAGGGGAGGAAGGAAAAAAAAGGAAAAAAGAGAAGAAAAAAAAAAAAGTCCTTCAAAAAGGAGCAGTAAATGTGCACTGCTAATCGACCAAAGCCCTGCCAAGCAAATCTTTTGTCAGATCATCTGCCTGAAATCAAAACCCTGGACTCAGCAGGCCCCGTTACCGGCGGTTCTGCCTACGAAGCAGGAAAGCGTAAAGCCCCCGGTTCCCGCTGCTTTGTTAAAAAGCCCTCGCGACACCAGCCCCGTCTCCCCCCCCGGCCCCTCCGGCTGCTATATAGCAGGGTGTCCAACGTTTCTGTCCATCGCGGTGTTGGTTTGGCTTCTGCCTTTGGTCTTGGATAGCAGCCAGCAGAAAATGTCTCAATACTCAGGAAAAGTAAGTAACGACCCAAACGCTTCCCTTTCAGTCTGAGGCCAGAGAGGCCGAGCATCCTCCGGGTTGAAGGAGTAGGTTAGGATAATATCCCGGTGGATGCCACACGAGTGATGATACCAGGAGCAAATTCGGTAGCAGGGACGGGGAGGGTGCGGCAGAAGGAGCTGCATTTCTGAAGTGTCCTGTTTAAACAGTCCTGCTGGAAATGTGTGTGAGCGAGCACGAGGTAGCGAGAAGTGTCGTAAATGCGGGATGCGCTGCGTTCCCAGAAAAACAAATACGGTTCTTAGGAAAAAATGCCAGTGATGCCGTGCTCCTCTTGCTGGAGAGCAGCTAAAAACAACCCCCAAACCATTCTAAAATGACGCATCTGCAAGTGGTTCCCGTCTGCTCGAAATGGGGGTCCGGCCGTGTCCCTGCTTCTCACTGCGGGCCCGTTCTCCTCCCTCCTCCCAGATCACTTTTTACGAAGGCAAATGCTTCACGGGCAGAAAGCTGGAGGTCTGCGGCAGCTGCGGCAGCTTCCAGGACCGAGGTTTCCTCAACCGGGTCAACTCCATCTGCGTCCAGAGCGGGGCTTGGGTCTGCTTCGATCACCCTGACTTCCGAGGGCAGCAGTACGTCCTGGAGCACGGCGAGTACCCCGATTTCTATCGCTGGAACGGCCGCAGCGACCACCTGGGCTCCTGCCGGCCCGTCGGGATGGTGAGTGGATGCCACCGGCGTTCTGCTCTCCCGGCCAGAGCATCAGTGGGACGGAGCTGCCATTGGGCTCTATTTTTATGAGCCCTGTGAATAAGTGTAATAAAAATCTGCACTTTTTAGAAATAATACATCCTGTTGAGAAGGAAATAGTCTCCCAGGGAAGGTTTGTCACCCCTTGGAGCGGTCTGCACAGGCCACAAAGCCGAGTCGTGGTTTCCCGTGCCTCCTGTCCGGGAGAATACACATCGCCTTCTTCCTATAGCATGCAGCGCAGCGGTTTTAACGGGGTGGGATTTTCCCATGTTTTTTCAGATGAGGTGGCAAGGTCCCGCCAGCGTCACGTGCTTTTCTTTTTTTAATGTGAGTCGCTATGAAATACTCACAGGGGAATTAAGAAGGAGGGTCGTTGCCCAAGGCAAGTTTGAGCCGCAGCAGCCTGGTCTCCCCATGTGCCCGGAGGGGGAGCGGGCAGCCCCAGGACTTTCCGAACTGGACCTATGGGGCAGCTGGGCTGCTCCTAGCAAATCTTAGCTGAATTCTCTGCTGTTGCAAAAAAAACCCAGTAATCCTAAACTAAAACAGTTTTTTTTCCCCCATACTAGCTAGCCCTCCCCTTATGAAGCTTTTAAAAACATCGCCCGGAGGAAGGTTTAATGGGGAAGATTAAAAGGTAGCAAAGAAAAATGAATCTGGGTTAGGTCTTTCCATTTGACTCTCCTATCACTCATCAGCCCCGGGGCAACGATGAACCCACTTGGAGCTGGTGGGGTTTCTCGCTGGCCCTGAAGCTGCTTTTCAGCACAGCAATGGGTTTGTTTCAGGTCCGTAACGTCCTTCCCAAAGCACCTCCATGGTCTGTACATGGAGGGATGCTCTGCCTCGGGCCCTGGAGCCTGGCCGGCACAAGGATTTGCTCCTCCCTCCCTGGCTCACGATTTTCCTTGTGAGATGCCAGCAAGTGCTTTGAGGCATTTCTGCAGTGCAGATTCCCGGAGGAATGTTTGTTCAGGCACAGTATCCACTTGGCTGCTGTCGGCGGCCGCCTGCTGTGGGGTTTGGCATTGCAGCCCGGCCTTCTTGTGCATTGACATTGTTTATTTGAAAAATGCATTTAGGTATTCTTTGAATTTAGCTTAAAAAATATCCTTTCAGCTCGCTCTGTCCCACATACCTATGCCGCAGGCTGCAGAAATCTCCCTGGAGGAATTTATGTCGTGTCACCCTCGAGGGCTCATGCAGCAACGATGAAGCTGGGAAAGTTTCCTTTTCTTTTCCCTTTTTTTATTTTCCTTAAAGAAAGGCACAACATCTCCCATCAGGAACAGCAGCTATGTGTGGTACTGGAGGCAACATAAATTAGTTTTGGGGGAATAGTCTAACGTCTTTGTACACTCTGGATATATATCTTCTTTTGCTGCGTGAGTGCATGGAGAGCCAGGGCTGTAGCTGATGCTGTATTTGGGACAGAGAGTTTGTGGGCCGGTGGGGGGCATCTGCGGATGGGTGAGGGGTTATGTGTGCCTGAGCACAACGCATCCCACGAGCGAGGTGTTTGCACGTGGACGGCAGTTGTAGGAAGGTGCAGCCGGGTGCAGAGTCGAGGGTTTTCTGGCTGCTTTTCTGGTTGGCGCAGTGTGCTGGGATGTGGCATGAGTTTGTGCGTGCTGGCACTGGTGGTGTTGGACGGCTTTTCACATTCCCCTTCCGAAGCACCCTTTGGTCTTCCTCTTTGTCTTATAAAAGCCAGGGAAATAATTTGCTGCATTTTTTTTTTTTTGGTTGACTCAAATCCCTTTGTCCCCAGCACGGCGAGCATTACAGGATTGAAATATTTGAGGGGAGCCATTTTAGCGGTCCCAGCCTGGAGCTGACGGAAGATTGCTCCTTCCTGCAGGGACAAGGCTGGGACAAGACCTGCATCAACGCCCTCAAAGTGTACGGTGACGGCGCGTAAGTAACCGCGCGTGTCCCGGCACGCAGCCGCTGCGGTGCTCCCTGCCCCGCGTCCTTTGTACCCAGCACCGCAGGGGAGCGAGGCAGCTGCAGAGACTTCCCCCATCGTGGAAAAGCCTGTCGATGCTGGGGGGACTTGGAGAAAGCCTAAAAATGTGAGTTAAGCCTATGGCTTAAAGATAAACTTTGGTGCCTGCCAATTGAGAGCTGCTTCAAAGGGTCATGATTTTTGGAGGGTGGCAGCTAAGCACAAGCTACAAGAGCTCTGAGACACCTTTTTAAGATGTATGAAACAAGAAGCCTAAAACCAGCTGCTTCTTTATTTCTTTTAAACATTTCTGTGCGTGTTTCCAAATACCTTTTTAAAATCTGCACAGAGGCTTTCCGGGAGGGCAGATGGATGGCTCCGGGTGATGCAGGTCAGGGCTTTTGCTTTGCAAGTGGCTTCAGCAAGGCTTGCTGCAACACCAGAAACCTCCTCCTTGGACAGCAAAAATGAGGCAGCGGCGTCTCACCTTAAAATTAAATCCTGCCTCTGAAAGGCAGGGGCAACTGCGGTGGTGATGCACAGCCACCCCAGTGGGGGTTTTTGGTCACCCTCGGTGCCTCGTGAACCCGCTTTGCAGGCGCGTTACTGATGCTCAGCCCCATCCTCCTGCCCCCGCAGATGCTCCCGAAAGCCTCGGCAGGACAGCAGCTTTGCCTTTTTCTTGCTGTTGGGTGGCAATTTGCATTTTCTCGACGGTGTCAGTCCTTTTTATGGTGTTTTTTTTCCTCTTGTTGTGAGATGGGTTGTTATCTGGCCATCTCCCCTTTCCTCTGGCCCACAATTGCATTTTCACTGCAAGTGTGCTGGGAGCTGGGGCATGCCGTAAAATCCTCCCAGAGCCAGGCAGAGGGTGGCTGGAGTGAGGTACGGGGCAGAGGGGAACCCCTGCAGAGGGGGGAGCGCAGAAATGTTTTTCTCCGCCTGTCCTGGACTGGATATTGCGCATGTCACCTGCACCCAGCGTGGGATGTTGGACCGTTTCTGTCCAAAAGCAATTTTTTCCCAGAACGGGAAAAAGGTTGTTGCCATCCAAGCTCGTGACATCCTGACAGCAAGTGTCCTGCAGGACCCTTTCTGGTTCAACTGAGACCTCTCCTCTTCCAAAAAAACAGGCTTACGATCAGGCAGTGGCAGTTCATTAAAACGAAGGAGCAGAGCTACCAGCTCCCGATGGGAAGAAATGGCTGGAGCCCACGGGGGACTCTGTTAGTGCTGAGCATTTGAAGCAAAAGGCATTTGAGTACCAACACTATAAAGCCAAGAGAGAGCCTGTGAGCGCTCTGGCAAGAGCTTTAGGGCCACTTATTTACCACACGTGTCCCTGTAGCAGAGCCTGGAGCTTGAGAAATTGGAAAGCTGCCCAGAAACTTTCAAGCACTTAAATTTTTCAGATTGATTTTCCCCCTCCCCTGCAAAATATATAAGGGGCGCGGAGCTTGCTTTCCCTCACATGGGAGCCTAGACCGTTTATATTAACATTACATGACTTCTCAAAGGCTTTGAGTAGTGAAAAAAAAAAACAGAAAAAAAAAAAAATACTGAGAGGAGCATGGTGAGGAAACTCGCTGAGTTTTGTAGCATTACATTCAGACCCCGGGAAGACGGTTGTTGCAAGTGCGTGGAAAGGTCTGTAAAGGCCATTAAAAGGCAGGACCGTGCAGAGGGACCTGCTGGCCCTGGGCTGCAGGAGGAGGGAGGGAAGGAGGAGATACCGCAGCAGAGAGGTGAGACCAGGGAGGAGAAAGGGACCCTACGGCACCGCTTTTCTCCTTTGGATGGACCATATAAGTCCAGGTCACCCCAGAGGTGCTGCAGGTGTAGCTGGTGCTGGGCTCAGCCTGGCAAAGCCCTCCCAGGACCCATCCTCGACCGTTTGGGGAGCGGAGGAGATGGGGTCACTGGGGACGAGGGGAGTTTCAGCCACAGGCTGTCTCCAGCGCATCTTCAGCCTGAAAGCGGGTCTGTTTTACCCTGTGCATGCTGAAAGCAGGCGTAAAGCGGGGTCCTCCTAAGCTCCCTGCCTGCTGAAGTCTCGCTCTGCGATTTTTCCCCCTTAATTCCTGCAACGCGACATCCATTGGATACAGAAATATTTGCTTTCCCTTCAAAATACGTGGATGGTGTCACATGCTGTTAAAAAGCTGCTGCCTGCACTTGTGGGGGTGGCCGTGCCTGCGGGAAGCAATGATGGATCAGCTGGAAACATGGGAATGGAGAGAAATGTCTGCCTTTGGCATGGTGCGTGGTGGGGCTGAGGGTGTCCAGCACCTTTCCCGCTGCCCTTTTGGGGCTGGCGACTGCTACCCCACACAGCCAGAAAGGCTGATGATAAAGCTGTTAAAGCCATGCTGGAAATGAGCTTGCTATTTCGGAGCAGTTTTGAGATGTTACCGCCTCCTCGGAAGCTGTTGCAGTTTGCGTGGCGAGTGGCTTTGCCCGTCCCACAGGCAGAGCCAGCTCCGGTATCACATATGGTATCATCTGGTTTTAGATGAAGACGTGCGCTTCTTGTCCTCCTTGTGCCTCAGCCACTCCACAGAGGACTGCTTAGAAATAACAACTTTAAAAAGCTGAATTAGTTTTACAGTCTGGGAGAGAATACCCCAAAAAGGGCTTTTCTAAGCTACAGTGATGTAACTTGAAGGAACCAGACCAACCATTTATTCTGGTGAAGCATTTATGAGCATTTGGTAGATGTTCTGCAGTCAGGCTGTGAAATATCAACCAGAACAGGTACCCAAACGTTGCCACTCAATAAACTTTACCTATTTCTCAGCAGAGGTGATAGCTGCTCATGGCAAATGCTCGAGTCCTACGTGGAGAATGAGTGACCTCGAGCCCCACTGAAAGCATCCCGCTTGGTTCAGGCTGAAGCTGCAGCACTCCCCTGCTAGTTTTTTTCACTGCGAGCAGCCAGTGTTGGCTTACAGGGCTTGCGCTGGTTCCATGCGAGTTTTATTCCCATGTCCTCTGGGTTTATGCGTTAATGAAACACAGCACTGAGATGTTTGAGGGCTGCGTGCTATGTGCCTGGATCAGCTCTCCCATGCTGGGCTTGAGGACAGGATCGTCTTTTTTTTCTGGGCTCCTGACTGACTCGATTTCCTCTCTCACTGATGCTCTCAGAGAACGTAAATTTTAGGCAATAAAGAAACAGCTAAGTAAGCCATACAAGTCTTCACTCATCACCTTGCACTGCCAATACACTTCACTCCCATCTTTCTGCTATTCCTTTTATTCCTTTTTTTTGCAGCTTTCCCCTAAGCAGAGGGACAAGCCGGTGGGTTCTTATCACCACACCAGGTCAGGCAGTCTGCTTCCATCTACCCCAAGGCCTGTCCCATTCCCTTCATGTGACTGCGCAGACACATCAGCCATGTGTCTGGAGAGAAACGCAGAGGTCTTGGGAAAGACTGACTATGGGGGGCTGCTCTACCCCCTGCACTATTCCCCAGGGTCCACCAGTTGTTGAAAGATACCCTGGAGCAGAGCTGGAAGAACCACCCTGTCCTGGTGGGCCAGCAAGGCCCTGTGACCATCCCTGCCCTACCATCATGCAGTATTTTCAATAACGTTAGGTAGTCTCAGCAGGAGGGAGTGATTAGAAGGTGCAGAAAATAGGATCGGGAGCTCTTTTCAGGAGTGCTTGAGGGAGGGATGGTGAACTGATGGAGAAAGAGGCCCAAAACGATGGAAAGGTGCATATAAGCTGAAGGGATGGGGTAGAAAAGGAAGAAAGCCATGCGTGCCTTATGAACAAGGCTGGGATATACCTAGAGGAGGATAATTTTATAAATTGTTCTTAATTAAGCTGAAGAGCTGAGCACACTCTCTGACAGTGCACATCAGGATATGTGATGGGGGGGACACGGCTTTGGAGCAACGTGCCATTACACTCACACGAGCGGCGGGCAGCCTTCTCCACACGCTGCAAAGTGAGCTTCGAAGGAAAAGTCTGAAGATGACTTTGTAATTCTGGTTTGGATATAAACCGGCTGCAAAAAGTGCCAAAGAATGAACTTGTTTGTTTGCAGGAAACGCTCGGGATCCAAATGTCTTGGCTGAGCACATTGCAGTGATGCTGCAGAAAAGGGTTGTGCAAGCGCAGGCAGCAGGGTGGAGAGGGGCACCGGGCAGGCATGCGTTCAACGTGCCGGTCGTATCAGTGCACAGGCAGATGGGAGAAGGAGCCCACCACAGTCCCACCTGGTGTCCCCTCAGAAACACAAAATAAATCCAAATATGTCAAGGACTCTGTAAGGTGGCTCAACTAAATGCCCTAACCTTTTTCTTTTTTTTTTTTTTTTTTTAAATAATGCCCGTGGGTGGCTGGTTTTATAAACAGCCTTTTTCCTAGGACTCCAGCTTTTTGCTCTGGATCAGACTGATCTGAGTTCACCAGCTGTTGTCTGACCCTGGAGGGCAAGCAGTTTTTCACCCATCTAGTCCTTAAAGGAGTTTCTCCCTGGAAATCCCACGTACAGTAGGTCCCAACCCAGATGTCACAGTTGAATTCCTGGCAAGAGACAGACCACAGAAACCAAATGATTTGGAAGATTGCATTTGTGCTCTGTTGTCATTGCTGAGTCAATAGATGGGACAAGCAGCAGAGAACCTTATAAAATCCTTTAAAAAGTTGGAAAGAGAAGAATGAGGCAGAGATGGGCAGTTCAGCAATGATGGGGTGGAAACCTGACTGTAAAACTATCAGAGCGATGGCAAAACTTGGTTAAAAAGCATGGGAGATTTAAATAGAGGAAAGAGGTGACACTTGTGGCCACATTAAGATCATGGCACAGTGTGTACTAAAGGGATGAAGGGAGAGAAAAGCCACAAAATTTGTCCCTCTTGACCATCAGAATTGCTCCTGGCTTGAAGACCTTCAAATGGAGAAAGACATGCCAAGAGACATGCCAATGGAGAAAGACGTAGCCAAGCTAGGTGAAGAAGTCAGGCATGCCAAAGTCACCAAGGCTGTTGAGTGTTGTATCTGCTTGACTGTATTCCAAGGGAAAGTTGTAGTTAACTCTGGAGGTAGAGATAAAGTGAAGATAGACAAGCCAAGTCCTGCTCTCTGTTGGAAAGCATCAAAGAGAGGCCATTGAGAATTACTAGCAAAGAGAGAAATCATTAAATATGGTTCCCATCATAGCTAACGAGTCAGTTCAAAGAGGTAGAACATCCTTCAAGTGATGCATATTTCTCCTTACAGTCCAAAATGGGTTTATCCAGGGGCTGAGGGGATTCATGTCCTTCTTTAGCACTATCAAATGCTATTAAATTGTTTCTGTTGCACATGGTGAAGCTCAGAGAGATCCATTCCTACAGCAATGTGAAGCGGGGAGCCCCTGGTCCCAGGCTTCGTCGCTGGTGTAACCCAAAACAACTTCTTCTAAAGGCAAGGTCCAATCTGGCTGTGGATAATTGCCAGGCTACGCTGGAAACGGGGGGAAGCACCAGCAGTTAACTCCACTGGGGGCATTTCTGTGCACAGGATGGGACCGGGACTGCAGAGGGACCATCGGGCCCCAGTATTTTGCAGTACTGCAGTGCCTAAATGCAGCCACTCAATGTGGGCACGAGGCCACCTCGCATGACCACATTGTTGGGACCCAAGTAACCCTCCCTTTCTGCTCAGGTGGGTGCTGTATGAGGAGCCCAACTACCGAGGCCGTATGTACGTGGTGGAGCGGGGCGAGTTCAGCAGCTTCAACGCATGGCAGGCACGCAGTGCGAGTGTCCAGTCCATCAGAAGAGTCATCAACTACTTCTAGCTGAGCTTTCATCCTACCAGCGATGGCCTGCAGAGGCCGGGCATCGCCCTTCTTCCCAATCACTGACACCCATGGAATAAATTGTTAAACACCAGCTTTTGGCTCTAAGTACTTCTTTTCCATCACTTGCATGAGTTCAAGAGGGAATGGACTTGCAACCTTTCTAAGCTTGATTTACGTGCTATGAATTTGCCTTTTTGTTCTGCAGTGACTTATAAGTAGGACATGGGGGTGATGGGCCAGAGCTGGTGGTGACAAGCAGATCCGGGAACATGCTCCCCGGTGCGTTTGTGGTCTGACACATGTTCACTCTGCCCCACCATGTGATGGACCCAGCTGACTCTTGATGCCTGGAGGGGGATCACGTTGCTGCACACGTGCGTTGTAAGCACAGGCGCACAGCCGTCGAACGGTCTGCTTGTGCCGTGTGAGGATCATGTCAGGATCTGACCGACTTGCAGGGTCTGTCTGAGCACGACATGCTGGTCTGGATGCAAGGGTGATAGAGATCATTCATCCTGAGTTACTGTGACCTTAGATCAGCACACATTAAAAAATATATTAAAAAAAAATTCCCTGAAGGCACAAAACCTGAACAATCTTCTTGCTCCCTGATTCATAAGCCCTTCAGCTGACAATGACATTTTGAGGGGATGGCAGCAAAGAAAACCAGCCACAACACTGTCACTTTCTGCACAACCCTCTTCCCATCATTCTGCCCCTTCGGTGCTCCCAGTCTATCCCAGTTGTTTTGGTGCCCCCGAACCTCGTTTGATGCTTGGCAGCTGGGATGGGAACAGCTCTGCCCATTCAGCTACGGACCATCCACTACAGCCTGGGTGCTTCCCCTTGCATTCAGTGCCCAAAAGTCAGGCAGCCTCCTCTCTGTAAGATCGTAAGCTGTGTTCAGTATTAGCTAAGAGTGTTTCTGGCTATTTCAGAAAGGGGTAATTTTATTCTTTTTTACTCCGTTATTCTATTAGCTGTTAAGGCTTGGCTGTCTGATGGATCCTGACAGGCACGGGCATGGTGCAGGCAGAGCTGCAAATCTCTGTGTTAATCCAGTGGGAAGGCTGCTGCTGATCTAACCACTGTCCCCAGCCCTTTGAAGGGACGTGAGCGAGGCTGACAAGTCCCCAGCACACTGGAGCACAAGGCACGTGTGCTTTCGGGGCTGCTCTGCTTTGCGGGTCTGCAGTGGGATCCTGCCCTTCGCAGAGAGATCGGGAGGAGCAGGGGTCCATGCTCTGTGCCAGCGCAGGGGGCTGGTTGGTCCTGTACTGCATCCTGGTCTGACACCGGATCTGGCTGCCATTCGATCAATTCACACTCATCCGCCTTGTAGTTCATCTTCCCGGTTAGAGCTTCTTGGTTCCCTGTGGCTCTCCACCAGGAACAGGACTAAGGCAACTGGTAACAACTGGGCCTGTGCCTGTGTGAGAAGGACACGTGCTGTTCCTGTGATGAAGTGGTACCGTTGGTAGAGTTGTGTCAACTGAGATTTGCCCCAGATGCACATATGCCATATACGTGTTATGGGGAGTATGGTAATACAAAAAATTTCTACTTTATGGATTTAACAATAGTTTGGGTGATGTTTGCCTTAGCAGTGATACAAGCAATTATGTCCTTTTGTGGACAGCCGACAGTCTGGATGTCATCCTCTACTCAAACCATTGCAGAAGCACTATAGTTCCACCAGATCAGCTCTGGACTTCAGTGGCCGTGTCCTGGGTGGCTTGTGGTGACATGTGGTCCATTGGAGCCAGAAAAATATTTAAGCATCTTTAATGGATTGCAAGGTATTTCTGTATCAGAGAAGAAGGCAGGGAAATGATTCATTCATTGAGTGGGATGCACAAATGTACAACTCGTGCATCAACTCTTGTGTATTTCATTTTCTTTTAATTAAAGGCAGCTTACGAAAGATTTTAGGAGACCTTCCAGGATTAGCGTTGCTTTTGCTTCATGAAGGCTCTAATCAGCTCCTGAGCTCAATGCACTCTATTAAAAGTTGATATTCAGTCATATGCATTGCTCTCTGTTGCGACCTTCTGGCCATTAATCTGTTAAAAAATCCAAATGTGGTCCCAAAGAAAGACAAGCATTGAATTGTGACTAGCTTTAAAGGAGGCTTTTCATTCATTTGAAGCACGTTCAATGTCACGGTGCAGCATGAAGGATAAAGAAACAAAGGCTTTAAAATAGACACTAACTGGAATCCCAGATGGTCTAAGTAGTTGGAGGACAAAAGAAAAGAAAATAAAGAACAACCACCCACTCACATTCCACTCAGAACAACAGCGTAAGCCCAGAAATCCACACACCTGGGGTTCTCGACACTTGGTGCGCACAACCAGGGGAGGTGACTGTCCCACTAATGTTGGGGTCAGACCTGTGATATCGCAGATATTCTGCTGTATGGCTTCCAGCGTTCAGTGGTTCAACCTCCCTCCGTGCAGACCAGCCCTTAGAGGGACCCGCTGACATCCCTCCCCGTCCTTAATGGGATACGTGGGACTGTGCATGTACACACAGATGTACAGGCTGACTCCAACATACAGCTACTGTGTGCAAGCCCACTTCAGCTATACACTTTAAACTCATTGTTTGTTTATATGTTCTAGTAGATTAATATTTGTTATTTAAATTGTGGAAGCACTTAGGAACCCGGACTGAACCCTGCTGCGTGCTAGGAGTTAAAAGCACAAAAAAGGCAGTCTGGTTAATCTGTGCTGTTGCGTGGAACCCTGTTTGTAACCAGCTAGCATTTAGCCACCTATAGCACATTTTACGCATGTCCGTAATATGCCTACAGACTAAACACTCATCATTTATTAACATCTGATATCCTATTTATGAACACACTCTCAATGCAAAGAGCTAGTCTCGTGTGAACACTATATTAAAAAATCCTCTGTATGCAGAAGTCTAATATCGCTAAAAACTGGCAGCGGGGAATTGAATTCCAACTACTTTCTCTTGATTTGAAACCTAAGTAGGGTGGCCACGGGCCTAATCCAAACACTGATGCTGCAGGAACATGCATTGCGTTGGCAGCGGGGGGATGTGGCTCTCCTCTTCCTTTTCCCTCCCCCTCCTTGCTAAATCAGCACTTGTTTAAAGGACAGAACGTACAGATCCCATATGTTTGCTAGTGGTTAGTTGTTTTTTTTAAAAAAGATTATTGACATGGCTCTAGTATGAAATGGTGTGATTTGTGAGTTTATAATATATAAAATATAAATGACAAAAATGCCAGCTTGATGTGAAGTGGATGTGAGATTGTGCAGCAGAGATTTGAGCTGTATATCATTAAACTGTATGGCTGAATGAGTTCTGCTACGTGCACCAAGGAGGCAAGCAATGGATTAAGTAAATTGGAAAATATTCTACAAAATGCTAGAGATAAAACAAAGATTCACAAATGAACAAAAGGGACAAGTTACTAATTACCAGAGAGAGAACTAAATGAAATTAGCTCCATCTGGAAAACCAGGAAAGCCCTAATAATCAGCATTACTGGGCTTGGCCAGGCTGCTGCAGTGTAATATTCAGAATAACTTTGAATTACATCTGGCCCCAAAGCAAATAGCTCCTGCCAGAATGCCTGCATACACGAATGTCCTTTCTCTGTAGCTGGATAATTTGATGGAATAGCTCTTTCAAATGAATCCTTGGAAGATATCGGAGCAACTGCAGTACTTTTGCATTGCTATACCACCCAGTACATGTACATATAGTGAGGGTGAGGAGGAAATTGCCTACTGATCCACTGTTGGCATGTTTGATGTTGTCGTAGCTCAGATGAATCTCTACTAACTGCTTACACAGGTGAATGGGCTGCAGAGCCACCTCCCTTCTCTGGGGATTTCAAGAGGCGTTATCCTGCTATCGAGGCCACCCAACGCTCACACCTTCCTGTGCTTTCTTCTCTCCTCCTCCAGAGACACCTCTCTGGACCTGGTAAAAATGAATTCACTCCTTGGTGTCTGCTAGAGCTGTTTTATTAGTTCTTTAAGTAGCAAGTCTTGCTCAACAGCGGCCTCTTTGATTGCAGAAAGGAAACTAACAGCTTCAAAGGACATCCCTGACCTCTGGCACCAGGAGAAGAGCCATGGTCACTGTTAAAGCCTAAGCAATGACAGGGTGAAAACGTAGAGGGGACGCATCTTAGTACTGTGGAAGCATTGACAGATATCCTGGCTCCCATGCTTCGCTTGGTTTGTTTTTAGCTTTCTTTTCCCTGTTGTATTGAAGGCAAGGGAAAATTAACTTGAGTGAAAACAGATTTGGCTTTGAAATTTTTACTATCCGTGGGCTCAAACTCTTGTCTAGGAGTAAATCTGATATAGCTAACAAGTCCTTGAATCAGATTATATCTGCCTGATGTGGTCAGCATCTTCAGCATTGCAAATGGTGGTTTGGTTTGGTTTTTAATTTTAAATCATCTGGTTTGTTGGAGAGGTTAAATTCAGTTAAATCAGACTGCAGTGGTTGGGACTCACGTAGCTTGGTGTCCTCTTGTTCCAAGAGTAACCATTCAGTCAGCAGAGGAGGTGCAATAACATCTCACACAATTTGAGCTGTTCCCATATTTACTGGTGGCTGTGAAGGAAATCAAACACACATGGAAGAAAGTGGAAAAGGACAGAAGTAAAATGTTATTATCTTCCATGGAGCAACGGAAACACTGAATGTCCATGTTTTCCATGGGCAGGTGACCATCTTTACGTGTTTCGGCATAAGTCAGTTTGTAATCAAGTCAAGCTGTCTGGGTTTAAGCATGTTAACATATGGAGGAATGTACCAGTGTATTCAGTCAAATTGTGCGTGAAGCAAACATGAAATCATATTGAAATTGTTAATGTAAATTCCTTCTTTAAATATGACAGTCTCTAGTGGATTGCGGTAAATCCGCACTTTGTGTAGGCATTCACACCTGCACTCACGCAGTCCAAAATGCACTGAATGCTTCCTCTCGGTCGGAATGGTTTCATGTGCTCCTGCTAGGATACTCCAACGTCTGGGATTATGAAGGATCAGTCCCTGCTATTCCATGGAAAAAATGCATTTTTAAAAATTTTGTTTAGCTCATTGCAGCAGTTTTGGTATGCTGCCACTCGGTTTGTTTAGCCTGATATAAACTAAGATAGCTGTATTCTCGTGTGAGTAGTTCTTGGTGGCCACCAGCATTGCTCATCATCTGTGATGGGGTAAGAGAGCAGCGCAACTCCCTCCCCACAAGACACCACACCAGGCAAGACAACCCGCTCACGGTCAGCACAGGTTTATTCATGTTTTGGGAGAGGTGCTTTTAAGCTTTGACGTTGCTGCCCCATGATCATGGTGGTGGGAAGGTGGGTAAATGCTCCTGACTCATAGATGGGCAGGACTCTGTGGTTTCAGCTGACTTTCCCCTTGCATTTTTTGTGCTGTTGGAAACCAACAGCTTAGAGGGAGCAAGAGCAAAAGAGTGTTCATGGAACAGACCTCTTCCTTGCATACTTTACTGAAGGTGGCCACCACCAAAACAAGTCTCCTCTTACCTGTGCATGAACCAGCGCTACGTGCTGTATAAGCCATAAGGTACCAGCACATAACTGAGCCCCTTCTGACATGGTAACATGCTTAATACTATAAGCTTAGTTTAGTTCTGCAGGGTACGCTGTACATGAACCCTGCTCTTAAATCAAGCTAAAGTTTTCAAGAAGACAAAGCACAGTGTGGGCCAGTCCGCACGCAGAGCTGACCTGCTAAACTCTGGGAGTACAACAGCTGCTCCAGTAATGTAAGTGGGAATCAAAACTGCTGAGATTTGCAGAGCTTTATGTGGTTGTCATTGGTTTTCTTGGCTGGTAATGCAAGAAGAAAATAATAACATTGCAGTCATCTGAACCTACAATAATAATAATAATAATAACAAGATTCCAAAGGTTTTATTTTGTGTGTATCCTGCTATTATTGACTTGCCCTTCGAAATTATTTTTCTGAAAATAATAGAGCTGCTTTTTTCACTGGGGATTGGGGCCAGATTCCTTTGTCATCTACCTTTTAAAAAGAGAGAGGAAAAAAAGCAGGCAAACACCATTTTGATTTCTCGAATTTATCATTTCAGTTCAGGTCTAACTACAGAGCTGATAATCTGCATTACAAAGGTTTCAGACTTCTCTTCTTACAATTTATTAATAAATTATATTTAACAGTTAGCTCCCTTGACAATTAAGGATCACACATCCCATTAGAAATAGGGACTTCCATGATACTGGAAAAACTTCTGATTACGCTGAATGATTCTTCTTTTCAGCTGCATTCAGACAATACAGGTTTGGAGACACACAAAAAAAAATTCTGGTAGGAATCCAAAACCTCTGTAACAACCCCCCAGGCCTGGGATTTGTCTAATAGTTCGCTATTAAAGAGTTCTTTGGCTGGAAAGAAGTACCAGACAGAGTTTCTCTTGTTACAGTTCTTGGTTTTTTTTTTTCCTTTTTCTTTTTCTTTTAAATTGGCATTTGACTCTTTAGCACAAACTTGCTGCCAAGATGATGGAAGGTCCAGGGGAGGGCATAGGTTACCAGGTTCTCAAAGCTTGCACTGATTTCTTGTAGAAGGTGTTCCTTTCCCAGCACCTCCCTAGCAGGACAGAATGACAACAGTAAGAATAATAGTAAGAACAACAATAATAAAAACATTCAAATCAGTGATTTTTCCATTTGGGTCCAAATTGCCCCTCGAAAGAAGCAGCAGAGCACTTCAGCTTGTATGGAAAAGACACAAAACTGTGTCAGGAGATGTCAGGCTCAGTCCTTTGCTGTTCTTGACTTCTACTGGGTGCAGCAAGGACAGGGAAGCTCTGATGTCCCAGTTGCAAAGTGTGATTACCCAGCGTGGAAGGCAGTCAGTGCCAATTAGTGTTAATTAGGGCAGGCCCGGAGCTGTGCGTTGGCTACTGCAGCCTGTCCCAGAGGGACACTGGCTGGCTGAGGAGCCTGGTGCAGGACTGTCTCATCAAGCAAGCCAGGTAGTTCAATCAAGTTTGTTTAGCCAGACTGCACCGATTTACTGTAGCCAAATAGCTGGCCCACAGCGCGTATATGTTCCTATATGGTTAAAAGTCATTCTTCACTTTTTTGTTCCTGTTCAAGAGCTCCAAGACTGCATAATTCAGTAGCACCTCTGTGAAGTAGCTATTGTTTTTATCATTTCAGTGGTTTAGTTGTGAAATTCATGCTTGAGGAGGAGGGGAGAAAAGTCCCAAAGCAGCTGACTGAGGTAAACAGCATCTTCTCTATCCTGATTCTTTCCTCCTGCTGCTTCTGTGCTATCGTAACTCCTTGGGAATTCATCTCTATGCCTTAAACATCAGACATTCACTAACATGCTTGCAGAGCACTGGTTAGATGAAAATGGTATATCAAATTTAAGGCTGGAAGTGAATCAAGGCCATTGGTTTGATCAGCTTCTCCTTTCCTTCACCAACACAGAAATCAGGAGAACAAGCACCTTTCTCATTAGCAAATGGTAATGGAGACCATAGCCAAATGTAGAGAGGAGAGAGGAAAAGTATACTTCCTAAGGTTAATACCCTTAGCTAATGTAACTGATTTGGCTTTATCAAAGTCAGTTGCAGGTAAAACTGGGCTCTGAATCTTTTGCTTCCTCATTGGACGGCTAGGCCTAACGGAGATCTGAAGGGTTAACAGCACAACTGCTAGTCCCCTCTGTATTTATCTGTATGGCCATAAGTAATGCATATTTTGAGCAATTGCATCCAAAATGAACAGATCTGTGAGAGGAGATGGATCACTTACAGAGCAGAACAGGAAGAGCCTGCAGCTGTCTTCCAAAAGCATGGGGTGGTTATTTTCTAGGTCCTAGTGCCGTTCCCAGCATATCCTGAAGCTCGAACACTTAATCAGCATGATTATCATCACACAAATGCTGCCAGAGAGTTTGATTTGCACATTTACTTTTTTACTAAATGAATAACCTTTCCAAAACCTCGTGATGTTTGAGCCTCTGTCGTAATTCTTCTGAATTTTGGACGGCTTTCCTGCCTGCTTGGGGTTTGGCGCTTGTGTAAAGAGGTGTAATAAGAAAAGTTATTCACAGGAGAGTCTAAGATAAAGCAGGCAGCTCAGCCTGATTTAGCTAAGGCCTCATCCTCCTGAGGCTGCAGCCTGGCCATGGTGTGAGCAGATGCAGCAGCTTCTCTTGCTATTTCAGGGGGAACTGTATCTGCATAGAATAGGGGAGGGATTTTATTCCGGGCGAGCAGATGTTTTGTCAAAGTGGTGTAAACTGCAGGGAACTGTGCTGGGTCTGTATATTTTCATTGTCCTTGGATCTCAGTGGGTGCATCGCTGCTGCCTTGCGACAGCTTTCCTCGTTGGCATGCTCAAGGCCAAATTCTCTGGGAGCCTGCCCTGGCTTGGCCCCAGAAGGTCCCTGCTGTCGTGACAACAGCCCAGGCTGAGATTTATGGGGGTATCTCAGAAGCACCCTCCCTTTCATCAGTCTCAAAGCACCTCTTTGGGCGCAGTGAACAACTAACAACCAGTGGGTGACTCGGCTAAGCCTCCTGGTCTTGGTTTCATAGCACAGGCTTTCTTTGCCCCTTTTTGGAAGTGGGATGGGGAAGACCAGCTGCCCTACACCTCCAGAAGCAGTGCCGAGCCCCAGGTCACTCCAGTGCTTTATGCTCACGCCTTCCTAGAGCTCCACCTCTGCCGTAAGGGCTCCACAAGGCATGTATAAGTGCCTGTGCCTTTTTTCTTTGCCTCAGCTTTCAATTTATGCTTGAATGCCACCAGAATATAGCACCAAGCCTTCTAAGGAGCCCAGGGTCCTCTCCCTCCCTTTACAGCCTTGGTTCTTGGCTTCTCCTCTGAATCACAAAATGTCCCTTTCCCCGCAGCCAACTCACTGCTCTTTCTCCTGTTTCTTCTCCATTTCTCTCCCTCTTTCTCTTAAATAGTTGGCAGGAGGCCCTTCCTTTCATAACTTCCAGTCATTTTTGCCAGGTGACCCTGTGAGTAATCTCCCCCAACAAATAAGCAAAGGCCTGGTTAAAAGACCACTTCTGGCAGAAAGAATATTCTTCTTTTGAACCCTCTCATTATTCTCTCCAGTGGGTCTCTCAGGCATACAACACGAAATCTGGATCATCCGTGTACCCAGACCAGACACAGCTCTGTGGCACACGCATGCGGTTCTTATTTCCCACCCCAGTGAACAGCTCTGGGAAGAAGTTAACCTCTTGAGGCCAGGAAAAAGGCAGCAGAAGACTTAATAGCTTCAGTGATTCACACACGATATTCCGTAAAGTGGCACGGCAATTGCCTTTATTCCCCAGAGCTGTGCACACCAATTATTATTATTTTTTTGGTCAAGTTTCACCCAACAGGCATTTTAAATGTCACAGTTTATATCCTAGATGAATTTCACTTGCGAGTGTTGTTGCTAAGACAGACCATATTGTGGCATCAATTTTTAATCAGGCTGTTCCCTCAAACTCAACAGGGAGTTCTGCCTGAGATCTGCTGGTGGTATAAATCAAGAAGTTGTGCTGTTAGCATTTTTTATTACTCACTTTATGCCTCTCCATGAAAAAGAAGGAAGATAAAAGAAGCGAGAGAGAGTTTAACAGAAAAATTAACTAAATATTGCACCCTTTCTGATGAAATCTTTCTACTTTACATCCATGAAAGTGCAGCATCAGCCCCCCTTGGAATTCAGTTTGTTTTTCCTCCTGGTCTTTAGATGTTTGAGTTTGGTACTCCTGACATTTGCCTGGCAAGGAGCTGTATGCTTGACCCCGAATTCTGGTGTGTGGACCATGTGTGGGCTGGGGAATCAGCAGACTGCTCCTCCGCCATTGTCTTTCTGACTATGTCGTGCCGGTATCTGCTCCATTTTCCAGGACAAAGAACACTCCCTGAATCTCCCGGCCCCACCTAACCCTTTGCTCTGGACGTGGTTCAAGTCCGCACAGAGTGTATCAGTGCATTGTTTTCGTGGGCAGCTGGAAAACCTCAGGAATGAATGGAAACAGGCGGTTACAGACCAGCTAAATTGCGCTCTCTCCTCTTGACAGAAAAGGACTCCGGTCGGGGTGCCTTCCTAAAACAAGAATGGAACGGACACTACGGCAAACTTGATGGGGGAGGGAAAAAGGAGAACAGAGATGAGGAAAGATTTATTCACCAAACAAGCTGTGGGGTATGCTGGGGAAGCGAAAGCAGACTGACATCCTGTTACCTTATCTGTCACGCTGGTATCAGTGCACAGCATCAGGCAGCCTCACGCTAGCTGCCATTTTGTGCCTCCCCAACAGAACATCAGTCACTATCAAGACTTTCGCACTTTCATTGCGACACTGATTTCAGTAGGATTTTGCTTGGCAATGGCACTGTGGGCGTGATGAGGCTGCTGCAGCGCATTCCAGCTCTATTCAGCCCAACAGCAACAAGTAAGAGAGACAGACTGTGCCCACTGGTGAGCCCAAACTCACGCAAATCATGGATCACATTATTTCTGGTGGCTAGAGGTGGAGGTCGTTGCAGCACACAGTTTCCCTGAGCAAACCTACATTGGATCAGGTAGAAGTAAAATCCAGTCCTAAGGGTGAGAGTATTTGAGAAGGCAGAACCACATTTCTTGTGATGGCAGAGCCACATTTCTTGTGAGGTCCAAGAAAAATGCACCTTATAAATAGCATAAAGAAGTGCCAAAAAAAGAAAAGAATAGGTGCATCATGTGAATATTTTCCCCATGAATCCAACCTGGGATGCTGCATTGGAGCAGCTCGAAGTTCAGAGCTGCTAGTAATCCTCACGGTAGGCTGAATGCTTACTCTGGTGTCCTCTTTACCAAGTATCACTGGGGCATTTGGTAGAGAGAAACAATGAACAGCATTGGCTCTAAACAAGCTCTGGCAGAGACACAGAAGAGAGCAGAAGCTTTGACATCCCCTGGGATGGTACTATTTGCTCCCACCAACAGCAACTCTTGTCTAAGCTCTTCCCTGCCCTTCTAAGACCTCCTGGAACAGCTTTGCAATTCCTGCGGTACCTGTGTCAGGAACAGGGGCAGTCCGGCCCTGAAAGCCTGGTACAAAGCTCAGTCAAGGCTGTCGAAGATTCTTCTGTTTCAGTCAGTGGGTTTTTTATCAGTTGTTTTTATAACTCTTTTAGCAGCAATGAGCTGTACAAGATCATGAACGTTCCCCCCTTACCTAAGGTAGCATAGCTATTTGGCTCTACTAACAAGGCAGGCAAACAACTGAGAAATATTCCAGAGGCCAGATGTGAATGCAATTGTTAAAATACTGCCTAGGTCACTGGTTGCAACTTCAGCATTTTTAGAAATTTGTTTTTGTACCAATGTCAAAGGCACTGGGGCTCTCTGCTTGCATCAGTACAAATCTGGATTAATGCAGTTAAAGCCAGCAGAGTTGTATCCGTGCAAAATCAGTTAAAATGGGCTCAGTATCAGACTCAGAAAGTTACCCTTGTGTCACTTAGTAAGACATATTTCTTTTGGCTTCCATTTAGATTTGGTCCTTAAGGAGCCTGTCATAAGAGATATATGGTCTGGGCAAGAGGCCAACTTACTGTCTGGAAGAAACAGCAGGGCTCCCATGGAAGTAGGGAACAGGGTAAAATGAGCTTTTGACTATTATTTTGTAATTTTGTAAATATTTGTAATTTTGAATTATGCAGTAAAGTTCCCACTATACGGTGACATGATGGAAGGGCCTTGTCATCTCTAGACTATGTGAGGGGGAAGCTGTTTACAGTAATCTTTGAAACAGCTGCCGTGAGATCTTACACTTCCTGGCATGTAGCATCTTAAAAATTTCTAGGAAATTGCATCTGCTTTCTTAGCCAGAGCGATAAGATGCCTTCGCAGCAGTGTTTTTTAAGCTATCGGTTCATCACAGCAAAAAGTTAATGCAATCCCCACCCCCACCCCCTCCGAGTTCATGGCTAAACTCCCATTGCCACCAGGGACCGATATTTGGGTTAGGTACTAAGACCCCATTTGTATCAACCGGCAATATTACCATCACCTAACCACTCATTCGGTCATTGAATACCACTTGATTTTTTCAGATCCCAGGCTTTCAGTCTCCTGATGTTGATTAGGAGTAGTCCATCCACCTAGGTAAAGCAGCAGTGGACAGCACAGATGTACATGGGTTTTGCAGACAGGTATGTTTGTTACAGCAGCATAGGAAACCTAGAAAACCAAATATTTTCAGAAAGAACTGGTTTGGAAACAGGGCTTCAGATCTGATAAAAAACCAAAAGAACTTTGTAGATGTTTACAGGAAATCCTAGGGTACATGACAGTTTCCAGCCATCGTTTGTTCTGTAGGGGAAATTTGCTAAATGTTTATACCCAAGCTAGACTTCTGAGTGCTCCAGGATGTTTTAAACTGCAAAGGATCCATACTTATATGAGGAAAGGAAGAACTGTGTTGCCTGTAAAAGAGGCCAGTTGCAGAGAGGTCAGAAGGAACTGCAATGCTGACTTAAGTCGCGAAGCTTGGGTCTGAAGCCTGAAAGGGTAACTTCAGATGGTGTGCAGAACTGCACATGCAGGCATTCTGCCCAGAGCCTCTGAAGGCTTTTGGATGACCCTGGGAGAATGCATGAAATTCCAGAGTAGGCAGATGGGGAGGGTCTAGATGCCTTCCAAAACAGTTTTTGGTGTTTCCTAATACAATTGCCAATACTGCCATTGTCTGTGTACCTCTACATGTGCTTCTCTGGTCCTATTCCCAGGGGTGCCTCACACGCTGGTGCTCTGTGGGTTAGGGTTTTGTGAAGCCTGGTTCTGCACTCCAGCTACGAACTGACACTGTGTTAGGCATCACAGTGAGCGGTGCGGGCACATACCATCCCCCCTGCGCTGCCTACATGGGAAGAGAGCCTCAGCTCGCAGGTGGAAGGGAACCATGGTGTACTCCAACAGGTCTTCTAATCTGGGTGGCAAAAGAGCATGTTGTCTCATGTGTAGACACTACTACGACAAGAAGACTGCATCTGGTCTGTGGATCAAACCAACCCTTACTTTCAAATAGGCCCCAAGCAATATTACACACAGCCTAGACATAATGCATGGTCACAGCCTTCCCCTGCACTGTGACCGGGGTGCAAAGCCCCACATGGATCTAGAGCTACACGGTGGTCTACGATCAATTTTGAGGGCTGGCAAGGTCCCACTGGTATGAATTGTTAGGGAATTTCTTTGTTAAATGCTTGGCTGCAACAGCATCCTGTGGCAATGAGTTCCGCAGGCTGATTACACGTTGCCTAAAAGGTATTTCCTTTCAGAATTGTGAATTATCTGGCTTCCGTTGACTTGCCCTCATACTTGTGGCATCGGGCTGGGAAATCAAGACATTTTATCCTACAAAGCTATGCTGTGGCATTTCAACACAAAGCTCTGTGCCCATCTTTTAGCTGAAGTATGGCTCTGCCAGGAAAAGTTGAATGTTGCTGTTACTGAACTTACCAAAGGATGGAGGGAAGAGAAGGAGAGGGCAGTTTCTCCCCTCCCTTTGAGCATTAGCACTTGCTGGGTCTGTGGAGCAGGGCCTGGTCACGTACTATTCAAGAAACTGTGCTGACTTCTGCTCCCCCATCCTCACTTCAGAGTAAGGCTACATCTGCTCGAGTTTTGATAATTAAATCCATGTAAAATCAATCTGCCTTCACCAATGCCAACTCTTAATGCAAGTGAAGCTACTTAGACATTGATAATGTTTTGAATTAAATCAAACCAGTAGAAGCTACATTTAAATCTATTTAAGGTTCAATTTTATTTACATTGTACCAGTGTAACTGGATTGATTTTTAAATCAAATTTAACCCTACCAAGGCAATTTTCTTAGCATAGACTAGGTTTGCTCAGTGAGGACCCTTGCCTCTGGAGACACCATGTAACATGCTTTTGAGGCTAACAGTTCTCATTGACAATAACGATGTGGTTGATTCAAAAAAACACAAGGCTGGATGTCAGTGCAGGATATGCCACTATCGATCTTCCGGGCCCCTGACAGTAGTTTTAAGAGAGCTAGCTGGCTTTTGCATTTTTCTGAGGTGAAGAAAGAGGAGGCAATACTTAATTATCAGCAATTCTGACAGTGATTGGGGTTGACAGCCTGAAGCAGAGCAATAGGATGAAAGTGAAAAGACACTGGCAGCCAGAAAGGTCCTTCTGTAGGAATGCGGAAGGGTTGGGATGATGGAAGGGGTTAATTCTCTAGGAAAGATAATTGGCATTGCTGCACACTTTATTCTTTTGTTTTTGGTCGGGTGAGTGGAGCTCTCTGTGCTGACTTCTTTGGGGCGTTATTGGCTCTGCTTCTTTGACAGAACAAAAGAGCCTTTGTTGTCCATCAAAGACCATTGCAATCCATCCAGATACCCAAGGCCCCAGAAGGGGGAGGTGAACGTGGAGGAGCTGCCTGTGTTCCTTCCCCCACAAACAGCATCAATAAAATTATTGAAATCATTTGCATCATTATTGAAATCTTTTCAAGGGAAATGTTCTTCAGCATTTACATCAGTGCAGCTACTGATGTAAATGCTGACTTAAATAAGACTTCCAGCAGGGCTGCTGTATGTCTGAAGGTCTGTCAAGTGAGTCTAAACACAAATAATTTGGGATGAAGTTGCTCATAGAGGCTTTTGCACCCGACCATTACTGTCTTGGGGGGGGGGATTTAAGAAGCCTCCCTGCACTGTATTGTCCCTGGATCAGAGATGTGAGAACAGGCTAAACCTCTGGTGGAATGAAGGTCGCAATTCATTCTACTTAATGGAAGAGAATTAGGAACCTCCTGATGTTGGACCCCTGGCATAGTCCGTGGTGAAGGATAGAGGCACCCCTCTCCCCTTCCAAAAGACAATGTAGCTGATCTAAACTCCACATCCTTAGTTTACTCCTGGTGACTGCAATAGAGTTTAAACTTGGCTCCAAACTTAGTAACAGCCACTGGATCCCGCAAATCATGTACTATGAATCTAGCCGTAAACACTTAGATGCCTTCTCAAGGTTTTCTATTTATCTGGATGTTATAGGAGCAGCTCATGCATCTGTGTGTGTACATATCTGTATTTATGTACATAGCTAAGAGAAAATTGTTGGAGAATGACAAGTGAAATGTATACCAGCAACCCTGAGTTTTGTGCTTGCGCATCCTCAGGTGTTTGGATGAAGGAAGGTTCATTGCAGGATTTGGGCCCTGAGGAGCAAAATCAAACAGCAGATAACTTCCTTTTGCTCTCCTCATGGCATTACAATTAAAAAAAGGAGAATACAGATGTAATAAAGAAAAATTATCTAAAATTCAGGCAGGTAAAACTAATAGAAAAAGAATATTAAAAAACCCTCAAGAAAATGAATAAATATTCATGAAAATATTCGAAAGCTCAGATGCTTTCATCAGTCACCATAGGAGGGAAATATTAATTTGAAATAACCATTAAAAGTCTTGAAAAGACTTTTAAAAAGGGAGGAAAGGAACAGCACACCTTCTGATTCCACAGGCTCCCACAGCCGATGCACAGCTGAGGTCTGGCCAAGGGTTTTCCCTCTAGCTCAGCTTCCCCTGGAGATTTAAACTGCGTGTGTTTAAAATACACATACCTGCCTCAAACCTAACAAAATACCCCTTCCGTCTGAATTTTCCATTGCGTTCACATCACAGCAGCGTAGGAAAATAAAAAGGAGTGCTAATCTATCCTACAGTTTCCCGAACAAGGACTCCGGGCAGGGCTTTGTGAGTGGATTTGACAGATGTACGAGCAGATGGTGAGGGACACTCCCTGAGAGCAGCCGATTCCCAGGCCTCCATGTCCAAAAAAATATCTTTCCACGGATAATGTGATTTTCAGAGGGAAGAAACCCAGTGCTCACGTCTCACACCAAAAGTTCTCGGTCATTTCTTGAATGCGCAAGGGGTTGTATGGAAATGCTTGTCTTCAGAAAAGAGCTCGCTGGTGGTGATATGCCACAGGGCTCGACCTGACCCTCGCAAAACCCGAATTTGCAGCCTGACAGCTCTGTCTTGCGAGCTTCTCCATGGTTGCATGGCTACAACCAGCAGCTGAATCGGGATCACCTTGTGTTTGCATTGGGTGGTGACATTTTAGGCCTGTTTTGCTTCTGCCAGAATGCACTGTGCAAAATAACATATCCCGTGAAGTATCCATTTAATGCATGCATTTCTGTACAGCCTACGCACTGAAATACATCATGCCGGAGCAGGGCTGATGCCTTGCTAAATGTCTGCGAGCGCCTGGTGAACCCCTATACTGAACACGGTGGTGTGAAATGGAACAGATGGGCTCGGTTTGAGGCTGGTGATTTGACACAAAAGGGTACTTTTCTGATCAATGGGGTGGGAGCCAGAAGCAGGTTTCGTGATTTATCCTACCACTGCCGGCATGTTTTTAGCAGCAAATTAGCCGCAGAACCCCATTTCTTATGGGGGGGATCCGTGTCAGACCCTGCTGCTGCCTTGCTGGGGGCTCTCGGCCTCCCCCACGTCACTTTCCTCTGCCTGGTGGATTTATCCTTTGGACGTTTAACTACGCCACGGTGGGACAGGACCCTTTCAGCCCATGTTTCGCACAGCTCCCCAGGCAGCGGAGTCCCGCTTTAGAGCAGCTCCACCCCGACATGTCGGAGCCCTCGGCCAGGTGGTTTGGGGCAGCACAAAGCCGGGGGCCCTGCCACCAGCCCAGCCCACGGTGCACCAGGGGTGGATGAGGCGAGGGGCCGCGTTAACAAGAAACGGTTCAAAAAGCTTCGGGTAGGTGCAGAGCGAGACAGGGGGTTTGGGGCTCCCGTGGGGGGGCTCCTGAGGAGAAGTTTGGTGGGAGCTGGCCCTGGGAGGGGGGCGAGAGGAGGAACAAAAGGCGATGGCTTCCCTCAGAGCCAGCCCCCAGCTCGGCAGCACAAGCGCCTGTGTCCCCCCGGGATGCCACCGGCCTGAGGAGCCGGGG
>NW_008824650.1:2828937-2834895 GCF_000699105.1 Pygoscelis adeliae
GGGATCGTCCTGCCGGAGACGAGCCCCGCGCCTCCACCCGGGGCCGTGTCCGGGGCGATGAGTAAGTGCCGAGGGCGGAGATGCCGTGGGGCCGTGTGGGAGGGATGGCGGCAGCCCGGGGCGGAGAGGGCTGGGGGCCGCTGAGGTGATCCCGCGGCGGCCGGAGGAGGGGGCGTGCGGCCCCTCGGGGGGGTGGGGGCCGCCTGAGGCTGGGCTTCCCTCTTTCGGAGGCGCCGCCTCTTCAGCGTGCCCCAAGTTAGCCTTGAGATTGCTTGAAAAGAAGCAGCGTGCTGGCAGCCTCAGCGCAGGGCACCAGGTAGCGGTACCGCCGCCGTCCAGGTTGGGTCCTGTCCAAGGGGCTGGATGAACCTCTGTGCCCACGGAGAAGGCACGCCAGTGAGCGTGTGGTTGAAAGGCTGTCTTCCGCGGTAGGGCTTCGGTTCCTGCGGAGAAAGGGGCACTCGATGGCTTCAGCTCATCCTGACTGAGAAAGTGATGTATCCACGGGGGAGATGAAATGATTTAACGTGCCCTCCTCTTCGTCCTCTGTGTCCCTGTGCAGGAGTCTGAACTACCCTGATGATTTTTCGGAGCTGAGGTAATGGCTGAAGTTGGTCGGTGGGAGACGGCTGGAGGCCCAGAGCACGGTCTGGAGGTTGCGCAGCGCCTATGATCTGACCCGCAGCCTCTGCCTTCGCTGGGACCAGCAGGATGGGGAACAGTGGCTCAGCTGTGAAGGTCTGCACAGATCACCAAGGAGGCATCAACTGGCTGAGCCTGAGCCCGGATGGGCAGCGCCTGCTCACGGGTAGTGAGGATGGCACTGCGCGGCTCTGGAGCACTGCCGACAGCCAGTGCCATGGCCACTTCCAAGGTACAATGGCGTCTTTTTGCCTAGTTTCTGAGTCTAAAGCCTGGCACAGGCCACACAGCATGTTCTGGTCTCTTTCAGTCACTGCAGCCTGCTGGGCAGCCAAAATCATGCTTGTTTTGTTTTGTGTTTTTTTTTGAGTATTGGTTACAGTAATGTTAAGCAGAAGCTGTTTCAACCCAAAACAGGTTACCAGTGCTACTGAATGCATGGATCCTTTTATCTCAGGGTGTGGAACATAGCAGTTGTTTAACTTATGTCTCTTTCCAGAAGCCCTCTGTTTTACACCCTGATGAAATCTGGACTTTTTGTTATTGTCTCTCTCTCATTTCTTTTTTCTTTTTTCTCCCCCCCCCCCCTTTTTTTTGTGTCTGTTTAATCATCTCATTTTCCAGACAGTATTTAGAACCTCTTGACCTAGAAGTCTGGAAAGAAACCTTACTAAATAGGCTATTTTCTTCCCCACATTTGACGCACAGGAATGTTAATTGCTGGGCTTTCTCATTTTAAATTGATTTGCATTTTAAACAAAATTTATTATCCTTAGACTATCATCTCAATAATTAAAAAGAAAAGAAAAACTCTGTAGAAAGTACAGTCATGCAGGAGTCAGATGTGGACTAAAGGTGTCCACACACTCATTCTCACTCACTCATGTTCTTTGCTCTTAATACAAGAAAAAAAAAAGCTCTTAAATTTGGAATTTTTGATCCTTTTTTCTTCCAAAGAAGAAATCACATTGCTGTAATTTTCGTTGTTGTTTGTTTGTTTTCTTGCTTGTTTTTAACTATGGAGTATTGTCTTTTTTCCCCACATCCTGCCATGGTTCTAGCTCCTGGAAAACTCACTGCATTTGCTTTAGAATTAGAAATCCCTTTAAACCACAATTAACTTTTAACTAGAAAGATAAATATATTGGATAACATTCAGAATCTGGCCTATGTACTGCTAGTGTTTGGGGTAAACTTTAAAGAAGGTTGGCTAGATGGTTTGTGAACTGTCAGTCAGATCAGATAACTGTATGTATTTTATATTTATGCACGCACACAGTTGTTGTGTAAATTTGTATCGTGCAAGCTGTAATTACTGATAAACCTGTATCTGTAACACAGTTTCAAGCTTCCACCACAGCATAACCGACAGGCTTCTGTGGTGGCTGCTTTTGACCAGACCAGCACCAGACCTTGTCTGCCACAGGGGGTTTTTGGCATCCTTTGTGTAGCTTCGGTATTATTGATGGTTAAAATCTAACTGACAGACTTTCGTGCAGTAACCAAGATGCTTTTTTGATCATCTTAGAGCAGGATTACATGATGCTGTGAGAAAAATCCCAGTTGTTGAAACCTGTCCCATTTAAAATGCTTTGCAAAAAGTTTTCACAAAAATGTGAGGATGGGTATAGTTTTGCTTATAGCCCTGGTGATCTGTTTAATTTTTGGCATCTGGTGAATTTGCTTAAGAGGAAACAAGATGTGTGTTTGTAACATGGATTCTGGTTCGCTTTTGAACTACAGCAAGGCTTTTGAACTACAGGAGTTGTAGTAAAATCTGTTTTTTGCAGTCAATGAAACAAAGTGTTTTACTGGGCAGTCTGCTTTCCCTCAGTTTTTATACCATCTCTTTATTCTACAACATGATTCTGTTTTTCTAATATCTTTGTCCATCTGTCTCTCTTTAATCACATTTGCCCTTCTTATATTTTTTCTTTTCTCCTCAAAGAATAGCTTTACTTAAATCACAGTAGGGCCCACCAGCTTCAACCAAAGTCTGGGGCTCTCTTATGATGGTTACTTAAGAGGACACAGTTCTGATCTTGAAAGCTTACAGTCTAAATAATTAAAACAGAAGAGCGCAAGATAATACTATCCCAACAACTTCACACAAGAGATCTGGGAAAAAGCTGGGACTTGAATCCCAAGGTGGTTTTTAAATGCGGCGCATTAAATGATACAATAGGAAAATGACACATCTTGCTAAGCAACAACAAAAGCTTAAGGTTGTAGTATTGATTCCTCTTCGCTAGCATTACCCTGTTTTTCAGCATGAAATTTTTAGAGTAGCGGTTGTGTCTATTTTTCTTGTAACTGTAGAATCCCAACATACTCCGAATACTGTATAAATAATTGTGCTCTTATTCTTTCTTTCTGTGTTATTTCCTTAAAGGTATACTGATATTTTGAAAATTGTGGGGTTTATTCATGTTATTAGTCATAATGGGGAGAGTATTGGCTGACTTTTTACCAGGTATGTTTTTTTGTTTGCGTTTCATTCTGCTTGGACAATGAAACTAAACTTGCTGGTAAGTCTCATGTTGCTTCCTTTTTTCATAGTTTCGTGCTTTAATTTAAGTCTGTTTGTGTCCTGACAATCAATGGGCTGGGTTAAAATGCAGCCCTTTTTTCCTGACTTCAGAAGAAAGAAGCAAAAGCATTTCTTTATTAAAAAAGAGCCAATTTTTTACTGGTTTTAAACTTCAGTATTGTGAGTTTTATTATACTGATATTGATTTAGCTCATTATGTTTTTATAATCCTGTTCGATCTACCTGATTGGTGGAACTGCACTGTTTTACTCTTTCACTTAATTCTTCTATCAGTGAAGTAGAGTTTTCTGCTGTTAGTGAAAAATGATGTGTTTTATACAAATCCTTAAATGTGAAGAACATGGTGGTGCATTTAAAACTAGAGTTTCAGTCCATTTGTTGTATTTTTCTTTTAGTTAAGGTGAAGAGCTCGACTAGGCTGTCCTGCTTGCATGCACAGTGATTGAATTTATTTCCTTTGTTACTCCTAGGACATGAAAGTTACATCACCTTTTGCCACTTAGAAAATGAGGCTGCCTTCACGTGTAGTGCGGATCATACCATTCGAAAGTGGGATGTGATGACAGGTCAGTGCCTGGCCATTTACCGAGGACACACATCAATTGTTAACAGGTTGGTTCCATGGAGTTCTTCCCTTGTGTTCCTGTAATCTATTATCGCATATATTGTCATTTTCCTGCAATTCTTCATTACTACACTAACAAAATGGGTTCTGTAAACCTTTGAGTTAATGCTACACGTGTTCTGTGCTGTAATGATTAGTTTTCCTAGCAACAGTGCTGACACATCCATAGACAGCAGATAGGAGAGAAATGAAAGGCACACAGCCACACAGCAGGGGAATTGAATCCAGGGCTAGGAATGAAATTCCAGAAGAAATTATTCAATTGATAACAGATGCTTCTGATAAATAGATTTAAAAACATCACGTCAAGCCTTTGTGTCAGTAAAAGGGATAAAGTCAGGGCTTTTTCTGGAATTACTATTCCTGTTTGTGCAAATGAAGTTTAGTATTAAACTGATTGTGTGTGACTGATTGGCCTGTCAATTTAAAGTGCCTCTTAATAGTTGGACTGGATTTAATTAATGACAAATAGTCAAAGATTGGTATTCTTTTCTTACTTTTTTTTTTTTGGTGGGTGGGTGGGTTTTTTTGTTCCTTGCTAAACTCAAAACACATACGATGTGTAGCTAGATTCTGTAAATAGTTAGGAAGGCTGGCTCTGTCTCTATTTTGGCACTGGCCTGATTTTTGCTTGAATCAGCAAATGGGAAATGTGTTCCCTATTCATATGACTTTGTTGCCAGTTTGAAAGGTTCCAGAGGACCAAATTCAGCTGACACAGAAGACAGGTTCTGATGTTCCCTATCTCTGGTTTGGAAGTATGAACTGTAGAGATTTTTCTGTTGTTATATGTTTGTGCAGCTACTACTCATTATTTTGGAGGCCCAGTAAGTTGAATTCTTGAGCTGTAATCTCCGATTTGCTCTTCAGTTATGTAAAAAGTGGGGTGCTCTTGCTCTACCTTTTTTGAGATCCTGGGATAAGTGAAATCAGGTGTATATTTTTTTTCCTGCACTCTCTCTATTTGATCATGATTGATCATGATTTGATCATGATCATGATTATCTTTGCACACTGTCAGTTACAGTTCAGGTTCCTGGAATTTTTTATTTTTTTGTTATTTTAATTCCAAGCTATTTTCATAGGTCAGTTTATAAATAATTATTTGTAAAGAAATACTAATAAATAATTATCAAGAATGAGTTTTGTTTTGTTTTTTTTTTTAAGAAAAAATCCACAACAAACTCTTAACTAGTATATATAACTTATGAAAAGTACATAATAGTGCTGCTGGAAAAGATTTTTAGAAAAACACAAATGCCCAAAGTTACAATGCTATAGTGTAAAAATGTCTGCATTGATGTACCTGAATAAGGCGTCTCAATTTTAAAAGTAGAAACAGGGAAGTGTTTGTTGTTGTTTTTTTAAAACAAAAAATCAAACAAAAAAAAGTTCGTATAATGTGTATTAAACGGTGACGCTGAATTGGGGTTATATATGTTGTGTTCATGTTACTGTTTCTAACTTCAGGGTGCTTGGCACTGAAGTTGTGACAAAAAATGGTTATGTAAATAGAATGATACTGTTCATACACACAAACTTCATTTTTTGCAGGATCCTGGTTGCCAAAGACTATCTCTTTAGCGGCTCCTATGACAGGACGGCCCGCTGTTGGAGTGTGGACAAGGAGAAACAAATCCAGGAATTCCGGGGTCATCGGAACTGTGTCCTGACTCTAGCTCACTATTCCTCCAGGGATGTTCTTGAGGAAGAGGAGGAGGAAGAGGAGGAGGAGGAGAAAGTGAGCAGAGACCTCCTGGTGACAGGTAGCACAGACTGCACTGTTAAGGTCTGGTGGGTGTCCAGCGGGCGCTGTTACCAGACTCTGCTGGGACACACTGGGGCTGTCTTATGCCTTATACTTGACGCACCAAACAGGGAGCTGTTTTCTGGCAGCACGGATTATACCATTCGAACGTGGAATATTGTCACTGGTGAGCAGTTGAAAGTGTTCAAAGAGCATCAAGGATCAGTAATTTGCCTAGAGGTAAGAACAGAGGCTTCTTCAAGAGCCGTTCGAAGGGGGTATCCATATCCTAAGTCATGTGGGTCTCAGTTGTCTTTTCATTCGTAAAGAAGCTCTTCTGAGACAGGTTATAAATGGTAAGCTTAAACATTCATGTAATAACAAAATAATAGC
>NW_008824650.1:2834925-2857600 GCF_000699105.1 Pygoscelis adeliae
TCTGATTATCCTCTTTGCTTCTAGTGGCTATCCTGGTCTAACTTCTAGCTCAGTATCTATTTAAATCTTCCTAGGTCTTGAAACTCATTAGTAGGATTGTGTATGCAGGATCACCAGACTTTCAAGTAAAATAACCTGAGCAAGTAAACAGACACAGGGTCAGATAACTTAAAACGGGGAGGGGAAAAAAATTCAGAGTAAACCAGATGACTTAAAAAAACCAACCCAAAACCCAACCCAAAATTGTGGGCAAAAGATAATAGGAAAGCATAAAGCTGAAAGAAATCCTGCTTTAAAAACCACACAGACATAATTTGAGAAAAGAAGGGGAGAAAGAGATGGCCAAGACAAGAAAATGGGCAAGGAAAATGGAAAAGAGAAGTAGAGCATGGGGGAGCGAAACCAGGAAATGACGAAGGAGGGGAAAAAATTTAATGTGACCTGAAAAACTATACCCTGTTTTTCTGTTTGCAGTATTTTTCTGGTGAATGCTGCCAGGTTTGTTAATGTTGCAGAGGAGAGAAGGAGGTTAGGCAGATGAAGGAAAAGGGGAACTATCGCACAAGCACTTGTCCTGTACACTCCATTATCCACCAGAAAATGCTAATGGTATATTTAAAGAAGGTATATGATGGTCTGTAACTTGGTTTCAGGTCAGCAAACCTTAAATGTTTATAACTCTATGTGTCTGACAAGTTAATGACAGTAGATTTTCTCACTACTCTCCTTGTTTGTGTTTGTCGTCCATAAGTGCTTTTCCTTTACAGAGGCTACAGTATGTATTTTTAATAGCTGTTTAATAAATGTTGCCTTTGTTTCTAAAGAAGGTAGTCGCAGCTGACACTAGCAGACTAAAAACCTGATAGTACTGAAGGAATTCTGTTTTCCTTCAGTTTTAGAAAGGAAAAAACCCCACACAAAATCGTGTTGCCCTGGAGTAATGTTTGTCTTGCTTGGGTAAATTCTCAGTGTTAAAGCTTGTTTTTATGATATTGTGGTAATGTATTTTGAGGATGCTCAAGTAAATCTGTTGCTGTTCTTAGTGTCACGCTATGTTTTGCTGTTTAATTGTAACCCTTCTCCAAGGCACAGATTGGCAACAACAGAGCTTGCTTTAATTTAATTGGGTTCTTGCTAAAATTGTTACACAAAACCGGCTTGACCCTCTCCTAGAAGCCTGGGAAATTCAATTATACTCTTTGAATGCTCAAGAATGAGCAATGCTGCTCCGCTTGTGAGCACAGAGTTAAACAATGGTTTTAAACAAACAGAACTTCTTGTAGGGGAGAAGAAAAGCAAAACCAATACATCTATTTGGAAAACCTGAACAATTCAAAGTACACAAGACTACTGCTGCCAAGACTGTGTTGGCAACAGTCCTGGCCAAATCTTCTTCTAGCTGTGAGTAACTGGTAGCCCCTCGCTTCTCTCATCACCAGTTGATGTTTGAGGCTAGAAGAATCCAGCTGAGGTACATATTGCCCCCACAGAGAGCATTTCGTTTCTAGGCTTCTAAAACTTATCCTAGCTTAAGCAGTCACTGTACTGCTGTTGAATAGCTTTAGGCTGTCGATCTTTCCTAATTCCTCCCTCTTCCTTACTGGGTTCAACACTAGCCTTTCTGTTCCACTTGGCTGCTGCTCAGCACAGCCCACATGGTATTTTCATTCTTTTAGAAAGGGGTCAATCACCAGAATCCATACAAAGATGTTACAACAGAAGGGAAACTTCCTGAATAGAGGTGTTTATTTTTTTTAATTTTTGTTTTCTTCTCAAAAAGCTCTTGGAGCCTTTGCCTAGGGCTTCTTAGTGACAGTGTTGCAATCTGTGGCAGTGAGTTGGGATAGTATTTTTCAAACTGTGGGTCAGGAAGGACTTGGAGGTAGTTGTGAGTTGCTCACAGTAGCCAGCAGACAGTTTTAATTGTTGACAATAGTTCATTTTCTTCAGGGCAGAAGTGAGCTGCTAATTATACCAGATTTTCACTCCCCTGTCCTGGAGGAACTGAGTTGGTACCAGCAATTAACGGTAGTTACCTGTTCTCTGGGTGGTATAATGCTTTTGTGGAGAGAATAAAGGGAAAAAAATAAAGACTTATTTTCATTTTATTTATTCAAATAAAGATCCCTAAGGGAGGGTGACCTTTCAAAAAGTTTGAGAAATGCTCAGTGTGATCTCTCATCCTGGACACAGATCAGGAAAAATTTGGATATTGAGACCATATTTTCCCCAACTTTAAAAAGTACTGTTATTAACGGGAATGCCCCAGGATGTTCTAAACTGCTGCAAATTAGGTCTGGACTGTTCCAGTCATCTCCCGTTACTTTCCAGTAAATACCAATAGTGTCGCCGTAGCAGTGAATGGAAGTTCGCAGAGCTTCTTGAAGGAGCGTTTCTGGGTAGATATCCATAAAGCACACCCATGTTTTCCACCTTGCTTCCTGCAGTGCTGGCGTATGAAAAGCAGAGGGGTGATGCCACAGGCATGTTCGGATTTTGAATGTTCCTCCATTGCTCTAAGACCCTGTGGGTGGTGTTGCCAGCTAGCATAAGTTAGAGGAGCCTGAAAGCAACTCTAATCTAGCGTGGCAGAACGGGAAGCGTTGGTGAGCTTTTAGCTTTCCATTTTCCCCTGTCCTTGGTGGTCCTGGACAGCGGAGTGAAGAGGGTGAGCTGCTCAGATATTCCCCAGGGCTTGTCCTGCTGTCCTGGGGCCAGGCTGTTGAAGGTGATTTACCAGCTGAACTGACTGCATGTGGTCTACTCTCAAAGTAGTTCTGCTGCAGGTACCAGCTTATTCTAACGCCGCTATTCTCTTCCTTCCACTATCTAAATTAGACTGACAGAAGTTTTGCCAGGAGACTTTCTATCTGCAGTGGGAATTGTGTGCATGCTAGGTGCTTTGGCGGCCTTGACTACTTCACTCTCATAGTCAGGCAAGGTAACTAGCAGTGGAACAGCCAGAACTCTTCACTCTATTTCTCCTGCAGTGCATTGGTAGCTTGGCAGGCAAGGGACAGCAGCTGTTTTGTGTGCTCCCTCTTCATATAAGAGCCAATGACGAGATTTTATAGGAAGCGATGGGAAAAAGCGAGGGTGGGCTGAGTGTAATCACACAGCTCATGCTAGTTCTTCCACTTAAAAATTTCAGGCCTGACTAAAGACCAGTATTTGCAATTAATAATCAAACATGCATTTTCATTAACGTGACTGCCTGCCATAGGCTGAATAAGCCTGACTTAAATACTTACTTTTGTATGTTTTTCTAAAGGTCTCCAAAGTAGCTTTGCAAACTGTTCACAAGGATTGCTTTGTCCTTTGCTGATTTTTCTGCCTCTGAGTATTTATCAAAATTGTGCTGCCAAAAGCTGGCAGAGAGAAATGATCCAGCTTGGAATTTAGCTTGGATCCTATAGCAAACATTCTTGCAAGAAAACTCCTTTCTTGCAAAAGGAGTTTTAAATGAACATGAGTGGGCAAGGACTTGCTTCTGGTTTTCCTGCAAAAGATCCTTTGTTTGGACCATTCCCTTTAGTTGCCTTTTAAAGCTGACTAGAAGAAAAGAATGCTTTGAACAAAGCTGTTGCCTGAACTCCGTTTATATGCTTAACTGTTGTGGTCACGGGGACAGAATTTTCTTCTTGTGACACTAATTAAATTAAGTGCACATATTTTTTGTAATTTGTGTTTGTATTTGTTGCATAATTCATCAGAGGATGAAGATGTGAATTAGAGGAATATGAACGTGTAAAACACCTGTAGAAAAGAAACATGTTTCTAGGACCATTACTTCGCACTGCAGTAAAGAAGTTGAAAAATGTTTTCTAGCAGCCAGACCAGAGAGCTCATTCTAGATGGATTCTCAGGAAAAAAAACAATTTCTTGCCCACAGGGAGTTCGTTAGCTCGTTAAAATGGATGTGGTTTGAATGGGATCCTGAAAGTCTAACTCGGCCGAAGGCTTACATAGTTGTAACTTGAGATTGGTCCAACTTGGTGATTTTTAACTTAGAAGTAGCTGTGAACAGAAGACCCAGCTGGCAGATTGTAGGAATACTGACCCCCATGTGAAGAATAAGCTGGTAATGGGACACATGGTCGCTGATGTGGACTCATTGTGAAGTTCCTGGGAGCCAGTCTGAGTGCAATGACCTTTGGAAAGAGGATGTGTCCAAATCTGTTTGGAGAGCCGATTGCCTCTCCTTGGATGAGTGTTAAATTGTTTCTTATAGCAAAGGTTAATTGGGAGAGCAAAGTCCGTTCCTATAAGGTTGAAATACCTGCTAAACAGCTCTTTTGCAGATGTTTTTGGCATTCATACAGGTAGAAATTGTCTTAAGCTGCTGCATATATTCAGTTCAGCCAAGCTTGTGGAGCAATAGGGTTGTGATTGTCTTGAGAGACCAACCCTAGATGTGATCGTTTGGTTTTTTTTATTCAAACTGTGGTGTGTCTGGGGGCTACAACCGAGGTCAGGGTTGCATAAAACTGGCATTTTTTAATAGTGAAACCTGTAACTACTTCAGCGTTTACAACCTGTATTTTGCTACTGCTGTTACTTTGCTACTCACAAGCAAGTCTGACTGAACTTCTTCACGGAATACATCACCTCTGGTACTTTGGCCTGAGGATTAAGATGAATTTGCTCCATTCATGTGTCTCAGTGTTTCATCTGGTTTAAAGCAAAGTCCCTCAGAGTAATAAGAAAAATGAACAGTCCAGAATTACAGATACCAATGCAGTGATTTTTTTGCTGTCTGGCTGAGGCTTTAGAACTGGGCATCTGACTGTCACCAGGTTTTTAATTCTTTTGAAGCTACTTGGGTTTGAAATGTCCACTCAGCTTGTTGGTATCTGAGGTGCAAATCTGTTCTGTGTTGTCTGCTCTGCTACAGGTGTCTTTGCCTTGCCATGCTTTTCCTTGTCAGGAGCTTTGTTGGGCAGTTAGCCAAAGTGAACGAAGTGCTCAAAAGCCAGCCAAGGAAAATACAGCTTTGAAAATATCACCGCTTCTCCAGGCAGTTGCAGATTAGAATATGTAACTGTTTCTACTGATGATTTTTAAACCAAGAGTTGACAGACTTGGGTATATCTGGAAAAATCTATTGAGTGAAATTTTATGTTTTTCCTTCTAAATAATAAGAAAATTAATTTTTTTAATAAGAATAGGACTGGGACATAGGGAATTGGGTAAAGGTTTGGAGACTTTGGGCTGAAAAAGCCCAGTAGTTATGGACCTGGGGACCTAGCCCATAAGTATTTACTGAAAATGACTGCGCCTGGATGCCCATACACAAAAATGGGTGCGTCTTGGCAGTGGGGAGGCTTAGATCCCATCGAAGCTGGAGCATGAGCTCGCATTTTGGTGAAGAAGTCAGTATACTTTGTCCAGCTCCTGAGAGGGGACAGATCTGCTGAGCCTAACGTGTCAGCAGGGATGTTTAACCCAAGGAACAGAAACCGTGTTTAACCCAAGGAACAGCAACATATGGTTTGGCCCAGTAGTCTAACAGAACTGGCGGATCTGGATTAAATGGTCTCTGCAGGCTGAGGAGATTTGAACCCATTTGGAGGGTCCCATAACCGCTGGATAGAAGCCAAGCTGGTGTAAGGAGGTTAGCAAGAGTCCTAGAGGGAGAACCAGCAGAAGGTGACCTAACTAGAAATCAGTGCTTTGGGGACCTGTCTGGAAGTGGGCGGGGGAACCGTGTTACAGTCCCTCTTTCTTGGGTTTTTTAGATAGTTTTCGATACAGTCATGACTTAAGAAAAAGGATGACGGGAGCCAAGGACCTTGCTGCTGGATGACCCTAAGACCTCCCCTGCTTCCACAGCAAAGGTGGCTTGTGCCCAGCCAGCATGAGGACATTTGCACAGTATGTCCAACCTTGGTGAGTTGGAGCCAAGGCTCCCGTGTCTGCATTGTTGGGGCATAGCCACACCCTTTGGATGCAAACTCTGAAAGAAGGCTCTGGAGTAAAAATACCAATTTGGCATGGGTCAGATTGGATTGGTGCCTCTGTCTTGCTCTTCTCAGGCAGAATCCCCTCTGGTTTTCATATACTCTCTTGACCAGTTTCAGGGATACTGTGCATTGTTGCTTGTCACAACTGCCCTGAAGCACGTAATGCTTCCTGTGCCTCGTAGAAAGGTACAGTTGCAGCCTGGATGAGCCTTCCAAATCAGGGCTGCATTCTGGGATTTGGGTAGTCAAAAGTTAGGATGCTATAAATTTCAAGACCTTTTTTGGATGGACTTCAGTTGCATTATATCATGGTTCCCCATCTATAAAGTAGGGAAGGTATTTATTTTACATTACACAGAGTGTGGGGCCTGCTTGTAAGGTGCTTTGGCTAGGGGAACAGTATGTGATGATTCTTATTATTTTGCTTAAATATAGATATCTGAAGTGTTGTAGCTTAGGCTGGAGTTGTAAACTAGACCTATCTTTAATCAAGTGAAGGAGGAGTCATCTCACCTAAATTGATATAGATGGCTACAACTGAGAAGGTTGTCCTTGTCAGGGGGGAGAAATAGTGAGTTTTAAGGCATGAGCTGTTTCAGACATCTGCTTCAGGATGAGATGAATTGTGCCCTAGACTGCAGTGACTCTAAGGGGACTATGTTAGCTGTAGATAACCTGCATCAATTTAGATGCGATGATGCCTGCGTCATATCACTAAAGGCAGATCTGATTTGCAACTTCAACCTGAGCTGATAGCTCTTGATGGCTTTCTCCTCTAATAGCTATTTCGTGCTCTGTGTTTTAAAAATACCATGGAAATGAGAGGCTGTGTGACAGCCAGAGCCTGTACTGAGTTTTGCTGTTGGCTGTGCTGCAGGCTTAGTCTGTGGCATCCAGTAGATTGTTTAACCTGTTAGTATTTCAGTTTCCATGCATGGCTGAGAGTCCTTTGCTACTGTGCTCACCTGCTTAAACTGGTGAGGGGGAGGAAGGTGCATAAAAGTGTATCATGCAGCAGCCTGGGTAGCACAGAGGCTTTGAATTTAATGAACGTGGTTGGTGTGTCAGCGAACTCTCCAGATCTCTGACTGGGCATTGGAAGCTTTTATGGCTCTTCTGATCCTGGAGCTATAAATTACCTGAGTAAGCCCACATAATTTAACACATTTTTATATCTAGCAAATTAGCAAATCTAGGCAAGTTGCAGCTTTTCTATTTCACTTCAGCATTTATACACCCACTTAAATGTAGAAATGAAGCAGCGTAACGTAATGTACCGTTAAGGCAGAGTGGCATTCACCTGCAGGAGGTTATAACTTAGCGTTTTCCCTTGTTCAGTGGGTGGGCTGATGCTGCTAGCAAGATGTCTGAAAAAGAAATGCAATGTCTTGGCCAAGAACAATGCAGCAGGATCTCAACTCAAAGCAACCTCTTCCATTTAGCAGGTGCAATGTGACCATGCTCTTCATGCCCATTCAGGTTGAGCCTGGACATTAAAAGTCAGGTTACCTTCCTCAGGCTAACTCTACAGCTCTCAGTTTTGGTTAGTGCTGCTGGTCATTCCTTCTCTTTCCTCACTGAGATGTAGTTTCAATGCCATTGCTAAAACAACTTAAAAGTAATAGGATGTGACATTTCAAAGTACTGCTGGCTTTGAACAGTGGTATGTGTTTTACAAGCTCCTGATGTTTAGCTATGCAAACTGTCCCATGGGCCAAGTTCTGCTGGTAGGAAGTGTGGCATGCACTGCTCCAACTGGGCTGGTGGGAGCTGCGGCCAGTGATCATCTTGGTCTGCTCACATACATTTCTTACATGGGTTAGCGTAGTCCCATCACTGAGTGCTTTGTATCTTAAAATACCTTTTGTTTCATGTTCTTGTAACACAGTGCAAATCTCACTTACGATGCCTTTTGGGAATGGGGTGATTCCTTTTGGGAAGAGGGGTGGAGATGGGAGAGCGTGAAAAACATTTCAACCTTACAGATACAGAGTGTGCAAAGAGTGGGGACCGAAGGTTTATAATAATCTAAGGTGGTGGAAGAACCAGACCCTTAAAAGTGACCTAAGAGCAAGACCCATGTCAAGTTGATTTGTCATTTGTTCTGCAGTTGGTTTCCTGGAGACATATGAGGAGCGTAAGGGGTTAGTGCTCTGCTGGTCACTTGAGCCTTCTGATCCGTGTGTCTGGAGGGGAAACATGGTATTATTAGTCCTTATGCAAATTCTGTTTCTTTGTGGGGGGGGTCAGGGTTCTCCCTCCTGTCTCTCTGTCCATTTGATACAGAGAATTGCTGCAAGTCCATGAAACCTACCTCAAACTACAGCCCGTGGATTGCTGTGAGAGTGTGTGATGACTGGCTGCCTTCATTACACTGCCTTCAGATGGCAGGTGTCTGGCCAGTTCTCTGCTTGGAGGAGTAGGCAGTCAGAGCTGTACGTAATGATGGCTGTGGAAACCTTTAGTTTGTTTTTGTTAGGTGGACATAGAATGCAAGATTTTTCTTTGCACTGTGGAGGGTTTCCCTGCTGAGCTGCTAGTTTGTTACTGTGTACTGGCTAGTTTTATAGCCTTGCACAGGTCAGTTACTTTCTCTCTGTCTTGGTTTCCCATCTGCAATCCTTTCCTCTGCCATTCTCTGTCATGTCTGTGTGGAATAAAAACCACCCTCCACCACTAGTGAGTTCACACATTGTGCAGGATAACTAGCGTAATGAGGCGCTGTTCTTCTTTGGGATTTACAGGCAGAGTTGCTCTAAACACTCAGCAGAAGACAATCAGATTGAAGATGTTTAGAAACCCGTGTAAGGATAGTTATTTAATCATTTGATAACACAGTCTGAAAAGACTTGTTTCAAGGAAGAGTTAGTGTTTCCAAATATTGACCTTGTGCAGAGTGATCGTGTTAAACCCCGGTTTATGTTGCATAGGATTTTATTTTTAATTTACTTTTTTGTGTTATTCAAAATTGTTCTGAAATTTTTCTTGTAATTAAAACTTACAATCTGATAAGAGTTCTTGTCAAATATGCTCTGCAGAAACTACGCTACAGGGTTTTTTTTTGAGGCTGTATTAATGTAACTAATTATGGAAGTAGGGTTATCATTTTTAAGCTCACTGGAATCCTGCCTGTGTGCACCAGCACATGGGCTAAGTTTTTGATTTTCTGAAATGTGGGAGCTGTTTTTAAGGCCCAGAAGTCGATGGGAGATGTGATTGTGAAGAATGGTTTTGCTCATCATCCCTCTTGTTTCAAGGTGTAGTCGTTGCTCTTTGTAACAGGCTGTTGAGTTGGAAACCGTGACTTCGGATGAGTCACTTCAGTGCAGTTCTCTCACGAACGTGCCTGAGAGACTATTGCTGATGTTTTTTTCTCTTCCCTTCAGCTAGTGAATCGGCACTTGTATTCAGGAAGCGCGGACAGGACAGTGAAGTGCTGGTTAGTAGACACTGGGGAGCGAATCCAAACGTACAAGGCTCACAAACACAGCGTTAGCACTTTGAAATACCACGCTGGGATCTGTAAGTTGCCTTTCCTATGTTCAGCAATCCCCTGTCTCCTTTTCGATGTTTGTCTTTGATCAAAGATTGTTAATAGAGAATACTGTAATTTTGAAGGCTTGTGAAATTGTTACTTTTTTCAACTCCAGCATGTTTATGTTCAGTATCAAACTTTGCTGCACTACTCCATGTGGGAAGCTTAGATCTTCACTCCGTTTTCCACCTCCCTCTTCTGGCAAATGAAGAGGCAGTTGCTTTATTTCTGTTACCAAAGGAAGTGGCTTAAATCCTGAGCTGTCTGTGGGTTGTTTGTATAGCTGTGGTTTAACCTCGCTAGTCTGATGTCTGTCAGTCTGCTTCTGCTGCATACTCAGGGACAGCAAGTGCTGCTGCTGGATATGCAGCCCTGTGCCTGCCTCTGCTACCTTGTAGGTACTGTGTAATGGACTGTCCTAAACCAGAATCACATCTCAGATGCTGACTGCTTCTTTCTAACAGTTAGGCTTCCTGTTCAGAGTCTGACCATTTCCTAGACTCATTTCCCACGAGTTCTTTTCCCTTTATCTGTCCTCTTTCATGTATTTGTTCCCCAAACCACCTTTCTGCAGTAGCCAAGCATTGCTTGCCTTACTAATGCTCGGGACTCGGTTCCCCTACTTTCAGTACTCCTGTTAATAGCGGTATCTGTACGTAACTGTCTATTGACATAACAGTATATTCTGACCATGAAACCTCCCTCTTTAAATCCCTCTCTTGGCTGGCTTTCCTTCTCCACATCATCTATCCATTTCTGGTTTTGGGTTGCAAGACTGCGCCTCTGTTTTTATCAGCCTGAACCCTCTGTGTGTGTCATCCTGGTCTTATCCTGCCACTGAGGTTAGACCTAATGTGCCTCCATTTGCTTCCCAAACAAGTAATTCTCTCCTTCAGGGTAACCGGGATGGAAACGCCTGTCTTAAGCTAATCTGGAAATTCGCAACGCTTTTCTGATTTCGATTTCTGTACTTCAGCTATGAAGCGAACACGTAACACCAAATGAGTGGTTGCTATTTGGGCCTTGATGTCTCTTTTGGCAGATCATCAGTGTGGTGGCGATAAACGGCTGACAAATGCAAGATGGCACACAGTAGAAGAGAGTCATACCTGCACGGGCAGATTACAGTTTAATGGCAGTTGTCTAGCACCATGCTTGACATGGCTGACTGACCACATCTATAACGCAGTAACTGAATTGATTTCTTAATTATGTTTGGAAATTTAACGTGTAACCAAGCCCATAGGTAGATTTTTATTTTAATCAGGTAGCCTTTTTTTGGTCTTCCTTTCAGCATGAGACCCACAGCACTACTTTTCTCCATTAAAATAGTTGATTGTAATTAACGGTTAATTTCAGCTCTCCTCACCTATATTGCAGAACTGCCCCACTCTCCTCTACCTGCAGGTTATAATTTCTGTTGATTTCAGCTTTTGCAGTTGGCTAGAAGGCTGAAATGGAAGGGGAAAGGGTCTGAGCTTACGCTGCACCCTGAAATTATTATTGCTCAAAGGTGCAGGCAGGTAGGGCAGGGGAAATGAACCAGAAATTTTAATCCAGGATGAGCACTGGCAAACAAAATACTGATTATTTTGTGTGTGTGTGTGTGTGTTTTCCCCCTTTTAATTATAAAGATACAAAGCAAAACATTGAATTCATCAAGACTACCCAAAGGTGAGGTAACTGTGCTAAGCTGATGTTGGCCTGATGCAGTGAGGAATCTCCATGTCAGGATGGGAGATGGCGAGACTGTCTCCTTCATTAACGAGACCTCCAGAGCTGCATTTTTTCAGTGTTGTGCAACCAGTATAGACTTGACCAGGCTCTCTAAAACCATCACAAAGAAAGTTTAGGCTCAGACAAAAGTTTCATTATCTGATGCCACCCCCATCAGCTCTGCAGCTTTCTCTCTCTTCCCCCTCATCCTACCACCCTGTCCCTGCCATATTCATACATTATTTTTCCATAACACTCTTTTTTTCTTAAAATGCAGGCAATACTGCTGCATTTAGTCAGACCTGTGAAGACATCCTGATAGCGTGGTAGAAGTGTTCACAGAGTTATTTAAGATCTCATTTTAAATCAAATGCAAAAATACTAGAAGTGTCAAACAGGGAGAATTGAATTGTTCCACTTGAAGGGTAGAAAAAATGTCATGGAAAAATATTAGGGACTTGTTTGAATAGAATTTAGATGCATTTTAATTCTTGAAAGAGGAAATTTCCCCTTAAAAATTAGTTTATATACTGTGATCGCTTGCATTATTGTAATACATTGATCACTTATTTACACAGTATCTAATAGTTTTGTTTCAATTAGAATTACAAAGACATGTTCGCTGGATACCAAATGTTGGAGCTAGCGTAGCTTAAAATTCTAGCTGTTCGTCTGGGACAGATCAGCACTGTGTGTCCGTTCTCTGTCTTTCAAAAATGTGGAGAAAATGCTTCAATATAAATGATGTTTGTTATGGTTTATGTTGCATTTGCACGAGTGCAAGAACATGGAAAGAATCTCAGCTGAGAAGTGGTAACTTTCTGTTAGAAGATCTTAATTCTGTCGCTTGCTATCTGATCAGTACCCAAAGGCTCGTTGCCCCAAAGAGTTTACGGTCTAAATAAGAAAATATAGTAGAAGAATGAGAGGAAAAATATATGTGTGTTTCCAAAATGGCTTTATAGTGTACAGGGAGTCCAGCCAGATCTGAGAACTAAGCTTTAAAGCATCAGAATGTGTTTCTAGTGGCTTTCCTCAGTCTGCTTGTGTAATTAATAGCATGGGGAATATTAAAGCTGGTTCTCAATCTAATTTACTTAATGATACTATGTTGGTTATTTCTCTCCTACTGTATGTGCACAGTCATTTAAAATTTAATGCGGTTTATATTTTTTCATGTTGCAAAAACTCCAAGGGAACATTTAAAACCTGTTCTCCCTTCCAAGAGTCTATGAAATTTAAGTAAAAAATAAAAATGAATTGTTGATTTTATTTTTGTTGTTTGTTTGTTTCACAGGTGGTATATATAAGCATATATTTAAATGCTAAATCTGGATTAGGTCAACAGCTCTCCTCTGAAACTCAGAGGTGCAAAGCCACTTCCTGAATCGAGAGTGACAGTTCAAAAGACATAAAGGATGTCTGTCAAAAGCAAAATCCTGATAGCGATAGCTAAAGTAAACTGACAGCTGCATAGTGAAAACAGCTCTTAATTGGTTCCTACTCTCTGCATGTGTGTAATAGTATTAAGTGATTTCCATTCACTGGAAAAAAAGTCTGTAGCACCTCCCCTGCTGTACATCGTTGTTACTCATTTGCAGAATGGGACGCAATGCTTTTTCAGGATTGTGTTGGCAATTGAATTTATAGTGGCCCGTACAAAATGACATCGATTTTCCACATCCAGATGTTTCTTGAAGGTGTACCCGGGAAGTACCCAGCCTCCTGCCGTTTAATTTGAAGTTGAAAAGCTGATGGCAGTAGGTAGCCTGTTCTCTTGTCTCTTGTTGTAGTCCTGAATTTACTGCCATGATAATTTCTTCACCTCTTTTTAGGAATCCAGTGCCTGACTTCTCCCAAAAGAAAAGGAATCTGTTGTCTTCAGGCACTTCAGTTTTATAAAAATCTTTCCATGCTAGTGGCGTTTGCAAAGGCATGAAATGCAGGGAGCAGTGAATATATTGCTTTTTGCAGTTCTGAAATATTTATCTCTAGATAAACTTGAGGAGTTTGGGTTAAGTGAAGGAAAGTGAGTGTTTATGAAGACAGCTGGTAACCGTTAAAGCACACAAATGCACTCCTCTTTGGGCATATTGCTAAGCATAAAATCTAAATATTCAACATTGCCTTACAGTTTCTGGATGCAGCAATTCTGGGGATCTGATGTGGAGATCCTGAAGTGTTGAGAAATTGTTCTTCGAACGTGTTAAGATACCCTAAGGAAACCTGATGAACAGCCAAAATCCCTGGTCATGCTTAATTTACTTAGCCCCCCCCTGCCTTGTAGCACATGTACAGTATAGCACATAGAATACAAGAGTTACAGCCAAAACCCTCAAATAATTCTGTGCCATGCTGAAACAGAGATTATAGCCTGGGCCTTGAATCACTTAAAGGCTCTACTGCTTACAAAGATCCTAAGCTACAGGATTTAGCTGAAGACATCTACCACACTGAACGAATTTATAAAGCTTCTTTGTAAAGCTGCCTACACATGCCAGTCACCTCTGAGGACAGACGATTTGCCTGTGGTATGTCAACAGAGACGGCCATGCCTATTGGTAGTAAGCTTATGGTTGAAAATGGGGGAGAAAAAAGGGTATGATTTAATGAAGCAAAGGCCAAATTCGTATTACTGGTATGAGAGGTGGTAACGCTGTTGCTGTGGTTTGCAGCTCCACTTGTACAGATGCTTCTGCTGCTTGATGCAGCAGCAGAGGTGATGAAGATACTATAGTGCTGAATGGAAACCTGGAAATAACTATGGTAAAACAAATGGAAGGCTTAGTGGAAATCCATAAAACCAGACTTGAGATAAATTGCCTGCTTAGAATTCCTGAGGCATGTTTAGGCAGGGAAATATACATGGAAGAGAAGAGCAGAAATAGATACTTGAAGTGTGCGTGGCGTGAAATGCTGATGTATGTAGGAACTTCAGGCTTAAGGCAGCTCAGTGTTTTGAAAAATACGAATGAAAACAGGCACGCTGGGGTCAGCGAAATGAAAATGATCTGAACTTGCTATAACTGAGAAGAGAATCAAGCCTAAAAACGATACGTCGTGCTCCTTTGTGAACTAGTTTTAGGTACATGTTGAACTCGCGTGAACTGATCTTACGTGGCTGCTCACATTCGGCCATGTGCTATGTTGTGTGGTTGCGTTGCAGTGTTCACAGGAAGTGGTGATGCCTGTGCGAGAGCTTTCAATTCCAAGAGTGGTGTCCTGCAGAAGATCTTTCGAGGGCACAAGTTCATCATCAACTGCATCCAGGTCAGGAAGGGGTTTCTTCGCTGGGATTTCTCACTTCTGATTGCTCCCTCATTTGTTTTGTGGGAATTGGCGTGGCTAGCTGTTCTGCGTGTCTTGGGTTGGATGTTGTTCTAGGGTAAGACCAAAAGTAACAGACTCGAATATTCCTTTTGTAATTTTACACAAACTCGATAATAATAAGGATAAGTGAAACCACAGAACGAGTCCCCAGAGACAGTCCTATATCTGTGGTTGGAGGTTTTTCAGGTCGGGTTAGGCAAGCAACCATTCGAAATGAGAGGGATGTAACTGATCCTGTGTAGGGGCAGGGAATGGACCCCGACCTCATGAGACCCCTTCCATTACAAGGCACTGGTGATAAGTGTTTGCTATGCTCTAGGCGGAAAAGAAGTTTCTGCCTTTTCCAAGCAGAGTAATACATAGCATCATACCCCTTAGCCCCCCGGGCGTGGCATCCCTCAACAGTCTAGCAACTGCTTACCGTCCTTTCTGATCTTCGTGAAGAGTTAGTGGTGATTTCCACGTGCTACCCTGTATATAAACGTTTGTATAAAATATTGCCATCGGGATCTGTTCTTCTGAAGGTATAAAGATGAGAAAGAAGCTCTGTATTGCTGTCTGACCCACATCCTGCCAGACAAATGGAAGAGTCTCTGCCACTGGCTTAAATATTTTCTAAAAGTTAATTAATTAAGTCCCTGAAAAGTTGCTTGCATATTGTCTAGGCTCAAGCGATACTGGCGTTTAAAAGTTGAAAGGGGAGGCGTTAGTAATCCTTGGTGGCAATGCAAAGATCAGTATCACGCAAGGAATCCTGGCGGGGAAAGTTTGAATCCTTGGATGCTTTGTGCATTTAAGAATCCACATCTCCCTGCATCGGGATCACAGTAAAAGCTGCATACGGGATGAGGATTTTGATTAAGAACGTGAGACACTGTAAGTATTTCTGGCAGGCTGGCAGTTGAAAGGAAAAAGAGAGGAGATAAAATTCCTTTTGGAGTTGATCCCAAGCGTAGAGAGTTGTAAGTATGGTAGTCTTTTGTATATTTTTCTGAATTAGCAAGTGGCTAGTTGGTCTTAAACTGCCAACTCTTGGGTATTGACCAATTGGTTGTGTCGCAGCCAGTCACCTGGGTGTATTTGGGTGATAACTGATATAATCACTCTGTGCAGCTCTTAAGTATTGACAAGGCCAAAGCTTGGCTTCGTATTTTTTTTGTAATTTCATTTCCAAGTGTACAGGGCAAAAAATCCTGGGAAGAGAGAGGACTGAGAAGTGGTGACCTTAGTATGATCTTAAGTATATTAATGGGGGATGGATGAGGGGGCTGTGGTGGTGCTGTGCTTGTGTGGTGCTTCGTGCTGGTGTAAGCCAGACTGCCGGTGGGATGCTCGCGGTCATGGCCCGCCGCTGGAGACTGTGAGCGCCCGTGGCAGGCAGACTGACACAGGAAGGGGAAGATGATCAAGACCGACAGCTTATTTCTAGGGTGGGGTGAGGACAATTGGAAACATTACCAACAGCAGCAAATGTTCCGTTAAAGAAATGAAGCTACAGGGGGGAATCAAGGTTAAATTACTGCAGGTTTGGTGGAAGAACAAATTTTGAAGGAGGAATTGTACCTGTAACTTCCTGCAAAAGAAGAAGGGAAGTGAGAAGGAAAGCATTCCTGAACCTCCCCCTGCCCACTGTTGATGATTTTGGTGCCTCCTTAAGCTTCATCTTCAAACTCAGCAGTGTGAAACCAGCCCAGAAACTCCCAGCTACAGCCTACTCTGACGTTGAGTTTAGTTCCCTATTGCTTTTCTAGTGGGTTTAGGTTATAAATAACCCTTGCTGTTTATATTTTATGGCTCTGTGAAGTGGCTGAGAAATGAGTCCTGACTTGGTAACGTCTCATCCCACTTCAGCAGCTTTTGTGATAATTTATACTGGCTCTTGCAATGAGCTATCAGGCCTTAAGTGTTAGGATCAAGCTGTGTTTGCTCTGATTTCTGACAGTTTGATTGTGCCGATTCCGAGCTGTACGATTCGGTATTAAATGTGGCCCTGTTGTTCCAGATCCACAACGAGTTGCTCTACACAGCTTCCCACGATGGCACACTAAGGATTTGGGACATCCGGGGAATATGCAAGAGAAATAAGCGGCGTTTGAAGAAGGAGAGGTCTGCCCAGGGCAGGAGCTCTCAGAAGGGAAGTCTGTCTCGTCTCTTCAACAATAAAGTCGGCTGTATGGTACAGCAAGAAAATGGGGAACACGAGGCCGTTGAACTAATGTGACTGTCCAGAACAGACTTTCCATCGGTGACCAAAGCTGAACCTTTTGTTTTCTGCACCACTGTGTCCACGTAAACCAGAACTTGGAAAGAGATGGGAAATGGCTTTGCTTGAACCTCTTTTTCAGGAGCCGGGATTCTCGGTGACTGTCAGATGGACTCAAGTCAGATATTGTCGCTGCAGATGACTCTCAGCTGAGCAGTGCTGGGGTCAGGAGGGACTGCAGTGTGGTTCGGGTGATGTACTGCTGTGCGTGTGCGATTAAGAACTTTACTTACGACTGCTTGTTTTCGATTCCGTCTGGCACAGAGGTGCTGCACACTTCCGCCTGTCTAGTATCTAATAAGAAATGTTTTCTCCTGTCCCTGGTGCCCGCTCACATGCCCTCTGTTCAGCCGAATGTAGAAGTGAAAGGTGCCCTGCAGTACGACTACAAATTCCATTTCCACAGCTGACCTTCGGGTCAGTTTTTTGCTGATTAGCCCAACTAACGCAGGATGGTATGGCTCAGCGGAAGGAGTTCAAAGCAGACTGGACACCTCTCTGGGAAGTCGGGAGTAGTAGGACAGAAATTAATTTAATTTTTTTTTTTTTAACACAACATAAGCTAGAGAACAAGCTAAACCTCGACCTTTTGTACCAAGGTCAGCCGTTTGCCAAGGCAGTCGTCCTCCTCCCAACAACCTTGGGGGTTCTTTTATTTACCTTTTACAGTCTCACACTTGGCAAAGGAAGCATCAGCGGCCTCACAGGCGTCTTCTGTGTGCTGCGAGGGGCGTATGCTTCCAGCTGCCCGCTTACCCCCAGGCACGGATCCCCAGATGGGAAGCTCCTGATGGGCTCCTCGGAAGGGCCTCACCTCGTCTCAGCACGGCCGGAGTTGGAAGCTGTTCATCAGGCACCAGACCTGCGGTGGTGACTGCACCACCTCCGGGCAGCCTGGCCCACTGCTCGACCGTCCTGGGGGAAGGGTTTTCCTTATATCCACTGGGAATGTCGAACTGTGTTTTTTTCAGGGGAGAGAAGAGCAGAATGGGAAGATTTACTGGGTGCTCTATGTTTGTGATCTTTCCTCCTTAGGAGGCTACGTCCGGCCGTGGTTTGCTAGGTTGGTAGTAGCATCGGATAAGCAGTCAAACTGAAGAGAAGTTCTCCCAGTCTTTTTCCAGGTTCATCCCTCTCTGATAACCACTGAGCCATGAATAAACAAGGGTTCTTATATTTTTCTATTTGCAGATATAACTCTTTGTAGAACCAGTACAAAAATATCTAACCACATGTTTTTATTTTTATGGCTTTATTTATTCTGTACTACAGCAAGATAAAAATGCTGTAATCCTTTTTTAGAATGGACTAATAAACATGTGGCATCTACAGACAACTGACTGACTAGTTTTTATTTCCTTCTCATTTAGAGGGGATTTGGCTGGCTGCAGATGCAGAGCAGTTAAGAATGGATGGAATATGGACAAAAACCCCCCCAGCATATATACTTTTGGCAACATTTCTTGCCTTTCCTTCACTGCTGGGGCTGGAGTCTGGCATGCCGTGCAGCTTGTCCTGCCTCCCGCTGGTCACCAGACTGCCAGAGCTCAGTTTCCCTACTCAGGGGAAGGAGTGAGCAGCCACAAACCAAAGCCCAGTCTTAAGGGAAAGCACGGACAACGAAGAGCCACAGGTGCCGGCTCCGCGCTCACCATGGTGGCACCAAAGACCCCTACTCTGAAACCATAACACTGCGTGGTTGGGTCAGGTCCGTCATTGCTGCTACGTACCCTGCTCGCCTCTCCTGCTGAGCGGCTTTGCTAGCTCTTACCTGGCAGGTTTCCGCATCTAGTAGGAAACGGCATTTCAATTACGTGAAATGCCTACCGAGAGAGACTAATTTGGGAGGTCGTCTGCATGGTGGAGACTTAATTCCACTGTAAACCTCTCGGTCCTTGTTGTCGTCAGCTCAGTACTGGCCCTGTGGGAAACGTTTATGAGATGGTGGCTCTTGGTTGCTGGGGTGATGGCTTGCTATGCAGCTAATTTTATTTGTGTTTTGCTTATGAGGTCAATGCTAAGTAGGAGGCCTTTAGCAGAGACGGACAGAGTTGCACAGATGGTCTGGGCTACACTTTGTGTTTAAAACTTCGCACACAGTATGTTAGACGTGAGAGCTTATCTGGCCATACAGCAGCTGCACACGGGTTTCATAGGCATAGATCTCAAAGAGTGGAATTAATGAGTCGTTACCACTTCTGTCTGTTGCTAAACGTATCACAGGGTCTTCAAATACATGGTCAAAATTAACTTAAAACTTTTAGCCAATGCCTCCTGCCCTGCCGATCACTTAAAACTGCACACAGTTACTCGGGGGCGGTGCTGGCAGAATTACAGCTTCTCTGACAAGCACTGCGTGTTATGATGCTAATTTTAAATTCCCCAAGGACAAACGTTCACTTCTTACGTTGTCACTGCCAGTTTGCTATGCAAGCCGCTTCAAAGAGGAGAAATACTGCCTGTGCAGCCCGACGCTGCCCTCGGTGCATGCCTACGGGCTACCACAAGGTAATGCCAGAGCGCCAGTAGGTTTGGGAACGCTTCTGGCTCAAGGGAAGAATAAATTTGTGCTCTCCCCCATACTTCTCGTTAAAACCACATTCATCACTTTGTTCATTTTTCTCATTTTCAATTCTTTTGTACGTTCTGATTTCGCGCTGCGTTTTGTCCAGTGGTTCCTCAGTGCTCTCCTATAGAGAAACAGGATATAATGGTTACTGGGGCTGGTTTTTCTCCTCGGCAGCTCGTAGAAATGCTGGCTTTAGAAATGCTTCAACCTTCTGGGAGGAGATACAAAACTACTCACTTTATAGTACTTATCTTGATGCACAAGTATGAAATGCAAATAATTCCTTAACAGGGTAACCACCGCCTGCTTGTTGCCGTCTGTCTTTGGCTAAGGTAGCCAGGAAAAAAGAAAAAACCCACTACTGAAGGTTATTAAGTCCGTCCCCTGGAACCGCGCAGTCATTCTGCAGGCCAAAGCTCTGCTTCCTCCAGCATCGCGCTTGCCCTGACAGAAGTTCATTTCCCCCATTTCCCCACTGGTAAGTGCTGGGTACGAATAAACTGTCACCAGAGGGAAGGTTCGTTTTCCAGCAGCTGCTGTTGGGCCTTGCTCTAAGCGGAGATCGCGGCCAGTTCCCCTGTTCCCACCAGCTGCAGGACTGCGCCTGGAGCAGACGGGGCATGAGCTCCCTCTACCGTGAGACCTAAGTTACGGAAAGCAAATAAACCATTTTTAAGAAAAGCTGACAAGCAGGGGAACTCCTGTTCCCGGTGGAGAGGAGTGCTCACACAGCAGAAAACGCGAGGTTATAAAACACACTAAAAACAAAATCCCAAATATTTCTCCAGAATGCTGAAGCTGGGTGCAACTCCTGAGACAGTGCCTGAGCCAAGTTTTGTTCAACAGCCGATTAAAGAAAATCGTGCAGGCCCCAAGAAATCCATCAATCGTAAGCCACACACCTGCAAGAGGTTAAGGGGAGCTGCTTAGGGAAACTGGTTATTTAGCCATAAAAGGAAATACCACTACCCAGGTCACCAGGGTCTGAGAGCACAGGGCCCTGCCAGGAGTTCCTACTGGTTTTTAAAACCAAAGCACAGAAGACTCTTACTAAAAGCAGGAGCAGCACATAGTTACCTTTATTGCCTGTGTAACACCCGCATGAAGTGACCAGCAGAACACGGTACAAGTCCATGCACAACAGATACATACATCACTCTTAGAAATCTTTCAGAAGAAAAGGAGAACAGTTTGTGAGTCGATACCTCTATAACCTCACGAGCTAGGTTTCCAATTTACAAACTCACCTTTTTTTTTTTAAAGCTGGTATTTTAAAATGGTATAGAAATGCTTCTTTGCTTGAATACTAAGTGAATTAACTTATTTCACAATAAAAATATAGTTTAGTCCTATTAAATTTTCTTCTGAAAATAAATGTTTCTATTTTTCTGCTATGACAATAAATTACAATGTATCACAAATGTAGGCTTTAAGCAGATTTATAAATAAGCAGGAATTAGGTTTTCCACCTATAGTTTAATTGAATTCAAGGCATTTAAGTAAGAGATAAGCTGAAGGTGCATTTATAATCCAAATTCAATTTGTCAAGGTAAATACATATAACTGAAGTAGATGTAATGGGATTTAATGCTGTGGTACTTGTATATAGGATAAGTATTCATGAATGATCTGTTCCTCTTCCTCCAGTGTTAAATCCAGATAATCCTCTTCATGTTCAGGAATATCCTCTAGGATTTCATTGACTGCATCAGTCTCCATGTCTTCATCTGTTGGTGAACTGGAAGAACCTTCCAACAAAGAAAGGCAGCAGTGAATTCAAAGAAGTCGGTGCTTTCCCTCTTTCACCAGCACGACTGCTCTGCGAGTCCGTTCCTGTAGAACTACCTCAGTTAAAATAGCTCTGCAAAGGATACTGCAGGATGGCAATTTTTCCCTATTATTTAAAGCTGTAGGAAAGCCCTTAGTTGTACAAGGGGGATCACTGCAGCTCTGACAAGTAGCGGAAGAGAGAGAGTATGTCCAAGTTTCCTCTTTGCTAAATGGCAAGTATCAGTTACAGTTCTACCACGTAAGGGACACGAGGAAGGAGTATGCGGGTCAAATCAGCTGACTGTATAGCACAGATCTGGAATAAGCTTCCCAGCAGTCAGAACCCAGATAACAGCAAGCCCAAATAAATCATCATTATCAGCAGTAGGTCCAGGGAACACGATCCAGCAGCTTAGTACTTGCTCTCGGAAGGAGTACGGGCAGGGAGCGGTTGGTTTGTTTCTAAAGAGAACTGGCGTGAGCGAGTACAATTAGATGGGAGAAGCTAGAATTGCTTGTGGGCTGGAGAGGGCCACGTGTTCCCCACTGGGGAAGTGAGGACGCGGACACCCGAGGCCTCCAGCCTTGTGCGCCAAAGCCACAGCCCACTCAGCAGCCATCTCCTCTCAGCTCTTCCCAGGACGCCTCTGAAGGTTACCCCTTCCTTCGGGGATGCATCCGTCTAACGCGCTGCCTACAGCTGATACACGTCCCTTATGGCTCCGTATGTGGCTGTCACTGACTGCCCGGCTACAGCTCATCTGGGGTGATGGATGCCTTGCCTGTAACTATGTTACTAGTAAAAGTAGTCTGGGGCATTACTCGAGGCCCTCTACCAGTATTTAAGCAGAAATCGCTTAATCGTTTTGTGCAAAAGCCAGAAGAACGGCCTTCCCCCCCTCTCTCCCCTGCCTGCTGTAGGCAACACGTCTTACCTGCAGACTCTGTAGGCGAGTCTTTTGATGAAGCCGATTCTTCCGATGGGCTGGACCCTTCAGGAGACAGCTGCAGTGAAGCAGGAAGAACTCCCCCATAATGAGCAAGGGTTTGGGAAGCTAAGTGGATGTTGCCTTTAAAGACCTTTAAAGCTTGCTCTGCCGACTCACGGCTGAAACCCATATACATCAGCTACAGGAGGGGGAAAAATAAAAATAAAAAATCTGGAGAAATCCAAGCTCATCCAGCACCAGGCTCTGACAGGAATCTGACTCTGCATCTGACAGTCATTTCTCTCACACAGAGGAAAGCGCTGCATGCCAGGAATTCCAGGACAGTGACTCTGGTTTACTGGAACAGTTAACAACAGGGCAGTGACCTATTAAAGAAGTGGGGATGTCGAGCAGAATCAAGAGCCTCTTGCTCAATATCAGACCAATTCTTTTTCTGTTTTTCAAAAGGAAACTTCAAAGCACTCCAGCAGATCAGGAGGGTGCACGTGCTATTTACTTTTTCTAGGCAATACAGATTTCTTGCCTATCTGACACGGATTACGTAGCCACACTAACTACTGAAGAGCTTTTCAGATGGCC
>NW_008824650.1:2857650-2869478 GCF_000699105.1 Pygoscelis adeliae
TGAATTTCTCATTTGCTGTCTTTTTTGGGATAGAGCATTAGAGTGCACAGACTTCGCTCCGCACCCGTGCACGACAGGTTGGTATCGTGGGCAGGAAGTACACATGGATTACATTTTAGCCTGAGTGTGACTTCACCGTGAAGAGCAGATGCCAAACAGTGGAAGAGTGACAGCTTGAGTGACATGGGTCAAAGAAAAGTTGTACAACTTTGCTCAAGGAAGATCTGGTGTCTTTGAAGGCATAATTCAGAAACAAGACAACCGACTCCTAAGAAAGCAAAAGGTCTAACTTACTTGTTCAATACTTTCCTGGGAAACCTGAAACTGGTCCATGGCCACAGGATCATCATCATCATCATCTTCCAACAATAACTCTGGATTGTCAAGAATAAACTACAATACAACAGGGAGGGATCAGAATAGAGCAACAGAAATATGATAGCCCTCCGTATGGGTATTTATTGAGCCCAATAGTTGATATAAGCAAACCTCAGCCAACTTAAATGGCTCAGGAAGTGGAAGTTCAGTCATTACAGTTCAGGAAAGGTAGCTATGAACTAACAAATATAGACTACAGAAAATAAGAATCTGCTACACATTAAATTAAAAAAAAAGCCAACAAGTTTTTTTGTACAAAGGTACTACTCCTGAAAATCACTTACCTTAAAGGCTTGGTCCAGGTTTCCTTGTGTATTATGAAGAGCTACTTGTGCAGCTCTCTCTGAATAGCCCATACTTTTCAAGGTGTTTATGTCTTCCAGTCGCTGCCTTCTTTTAGCTCTCTCCTCCCTCCTTATCTGTGCCTTTTCCTGCGAGAACACAGCCATTACAAAGCTCACTGTGCATGGGAATGCTTCAGCCTTTCCCTGTGCGTATAGGGTTTCTTGGATTTACTTCTTTGAGTTTGAATCTCTTGAGGAAAAGGGGTTTTTATTTATTTTTTTTTTAAATACAGACTGTGCTGGAAGACACTCGTTACTAAATAAAACTGCATTTCCATGAGCTAGCACTGTTGCCATACTTCCGCTCTGCAGTCTCTGCAGATCGGATCTTATGCTATCACAGCTATTATAGGCCCTGTGTGGTATGTGATAAACCCGTTTGGCAGATGGGCCTGTAGACAACACTTGCCAAGGACATAGTCAGAACTGGGCATGCAGCCAAGGAGTTCTGTTCAGCCCTTCTCTCAGTCATTTGACTTTTCCGTCCACATTTCACTGTCTGAACTCTGAAAGTGCCACCTCAGCTTACCAAACGTAACTTCAGGCACTTCAGATCTGGACAACACTCTCTTCACTTGAGCTTCCTTCACTTCAGCATAAAAAAATCCTGCTCCCCTCCTAGATCTTCCAAGTCCAAAGCCACAATATGGTGTAGCTCGATGGTTACCCTCATAGCACTTTATTGTGCAGCCTCTCGTCTTTCAGACCACCCAAGCCCAGGAGTGACAGCTTGATCATGGTGGTTTTGTTCCCATACGGAGTATTGCTGACTAGCAAACACTGGTGCAAAGTCTTCCTATGCACTTCTGTGGTACAACCACAGGTCTTCAGCTCTCTCATCCCATCTGTTTTGGGACAGAGCTTCCCTTGTTGCATTACGTTTTGGTTTCAGACTTGTGGCAACAGATGTCAAACTGCTAGTAACACTAACAGTGCCAGAGCAGGATAATCAAAGTCCTTGAGTTAACACCACGTTGCACCAGTCACACAAAACACGATCTTATGGACACCCCAACTAATATGATCCCCGATTTAATACTTTCACTGCACCATACCTCTCTTCTGTTGGTGATAAGATTGGCAGCATGCTCCACATTCCCATGGCATGCTCGCAGGGCAAGGCGAGCTTCTTGTTCGGAGAAACCCAGGAGCGACAGGCGATAAACTTTATCAGGATCTATGGACAGCTCTTCATATAAACGAGATGCCTGTATATAGGAAGAACAAAATGATACTACTTACACTGTTGCTAACATACAAACAAACAAAAAAGTCTCCCCATTTTTCTGAGTAAGCGAAGGTCAGGGAGAAGGTGCAAGACAGAGCCCAAACACAGGAGCTAGCGTGAACAACTCAAAAGTTTTACCTAATGGTGTCTTACCTTCTGAATATACTCAGCAGCCTCCTTTTCTCTGCCACTGTGATAGTGTCCTATCCCTTGAAGGAGGTAAAGCCGTAGAAATAAAACCTTCTCACGACCATAGCTTCCCTAAAGAATTGTTTAAACGAGGGAGGGGCACATGGGTAGAAGCACATGGTAGAACATCAATTCGTTCTCAATAGAACACTTTACATATTTAAAGACGACATAGTCGCTAATATGTGACACTTAAAATGCAGATAAAGTATCACATCTAAAACACTGATGATGTCTGTGCATATAAATGCATGTTTGCCACGACCTTTGTGTCAGGTGCAATGCTTTCACTATGCTGACAGTTGCACAACTAGATTACAGGCTGAGGAGGCATGAGAAAACTTTAAACTTCTAAAAGTCAGTCTTGTAATACTTAAAAACCAGCTGGATACATGTAGGAAAAAAAAAAGCCACCCTAATTAAATCAAAACCAGCATACTTTGATATCAATAAGTCTTTCATGGTTCTCCCCATAGCACCTCTGGAAGCATCTATGTGCTGTGGACAGCTTTTTCTCTGCATCATCCAGGCAGTCCAGCTGCTCCAGGCGGAAGTAGCACCACACTATATCCAGCTGCAGCACTGCATAATTATCCACGGTATTCAGCAGTTCTGTGCTACACTCACTGGAAAAGAAAACAATTACTTTGTTTTTTTGGGAGAGGTGGTTTATTTTTTCCACACGCTTTTTAATACTAATGAAACAACATGCTAGAAATATGCATACTCACATATTTGAGAAAGCACACACTTCGTATTTGAGGTAGCAAACTGATGTCAGTGGAACTTTAATAAAGCACTGATCTCCCATCGTATTCACTAATATACAGAGCACTAATGATAACACAACATCTCAAAGAATTACAGTAGTTACAACTCATTTTGTTACTATTTAAGACAGCATCTCTTTAAAAGCAGAACGCAATTAAACCCTCTGTAATCTTTGAGAGGACAGAGAAACTGTCTTCCTTCGTGCACGTGAACATGCTGAATCCTGTGCCAGTCTCCTTGCATGTGCATACAAATGAGAAACAGATGGGGACAATATTACTTTCGGGGATCTCAAAAGAGCAATTTAGGGCTCTGACTGCTGATGGGAAAGTAGTTTACCTGCAGAAACCCCGGTACTGTTACTGACCTCAGCTATCTGCTCCACCTTTTACAAGAAATTATTACTTCACAGGAGCAATTGCAGGAGTATCTTGTAACCGTCTCTCAAGCTAATGCAATTTATAGCCTAGTACATGAATATCGACAGTTTCTGTTTATGTTGATGTGGAAGATTAAATTGCCCAGTGGCAGTATCTGTTTCAGCTGTTCGACACGAAGCCACCTGTCCCTGCAAGTCAGGGCCTTTGTCTGCTGTTTCCCATCTGCAGAGGGGGGGTGAAGTAATCCCAGGCAAAACAGGCCCCGATTTATATGCACAAGGAGAGCTAATACTGTTCCTGCATTTGGTTGACAGTAAAGGGACAAGACACACAAGGACTCAAAAAGGTTCTTACCAGAAGTGTTTATCAGCATCCAACAAATATGGCAGTGCTATTTCATATTCTTTCTTCTTCATTAATGCTCTGCCCTTCTCATGATAACCCATTGCCAGCACAAGTGCCTAGAAAAACAGTGAGACTTTTTTTTGCACCTCCCCAACTCACTTATATAACAAAAAAGAAGTATCTAGGTAATCCATTAGAGCCCTTGTTCCTCCTAGAAAAATACCATTGTATCAGTTCTGTAAAAGCAGTACGATTTCACATTGCTTCGTACTTTTCTCCCATCTGTTAATGTTAGATATTGTCTAATTAAAAGCATGAGTGTTACTGACACATGAAATGTTGCACCAAGTTTATTTTAAGAATGCAACCCTAGATAGATTTTCAATGCCGAGTGATAAAAAGCTAAGCATTTTTCTGGGTGCTACACTTCTAAAAGCATCAAATTTGTTTTGCTTTGCTATTACAGCTATCTTGTAAAACCTAACGATTCACCTCCTGCAAAACCTCAGAACTGAAAATTAAATTTTGAATGTGGCAGGAACACACTCTCGTTCCTGCAGTACGACAAATGGAAATGTAAATAATATTTCTGGCTAGAAATAACCTGCAATATTTCTTCTCACCCATGTTCAATACGGATAAAATCTTGTGCACTTGAACATTTGATGCTTTAACTCTTCAGGTGAATTACTACTTTCAGCACTCCATCAGAACAGCATGCATTGTGAGAATGAACAGTTGTTATTCCAATCATCCGGAGACTCCAGATGATGCAGAGAACACAGTACGCCTCAGAAGAGGCAAGGGCAGCAGTTAGCACACTTTGGGGCCTGCTCATTTCTTCCCGAGGTATTTTTTTTTGTTACTGGGTGTAATTCCAAGTATTTGTAAAGATTCTTATTTATCTTCAGAAAATCCAGCAATCTTAAAAGATAGCATCTATCACTATTGTTCTGCTTCAGCAGCCAACATCAGGTATGTCACTCCTACTGTAATTCAATCCATGCACCCAACCAAAGATATTTTCAGTTGAGAATGTGGAACTTTCTTGAATGGTGAACAAATTTAAATTTGAGAGGAGTCACAGTGCAAAAGATCTCAAAACTATTTTAAGAGAGTCCCATTTTGAGAGACTCATGAAGTTTTGAGTTTCCAACTGAAACTGAGGCCTAATGAACAAGTTATTTTCATGTTGTTCCAGGGCACCCAAAATTTAAAACAGGTGCTAGGATATAACAAAGTTAAAGCTCATCTTAAAGCACAAAAATAAGATATGGACCACATAGGGGTCAGTGCAAGATTAGACCAGCAATTAGACCAGCAATCAGAGGTCTGTCTCCAGATGACTGAAGTATTCCCAATTTTAGAGTTCTACTTTAATTTTATTTCAAAATCACTTCTGTTAAGCAAACATCTACTGGACCCAGGGTTACGTCCCAAAAAAGTCCGACTGTATTTCAATCCCATATTTGAAATGCTTCACAAATCAAGGTTTAAAAAGCTGTCTCAGTAGCTTTGCAAGATACTTTTACCTACTTTTTTAGCTTGAGGAGGAATCTCGATTGACCTTCCAGTCTGATTAGCTATATCTAGGTACGGAACAGAATCTGGATCCAAGTACTCCTCTGAAAGATAAGAAAAAGCAGTTTAAATTTTAAGTACCACCTTCAACAGAGTAACTCTGCTCTTGTAAGATTATGTCAGTAAGTACGTGGTTAAACAAAAAAGCAACCAACCAACCAACAAAAAGAATCAGAATTCCATATAAAGGCTGCATCTGTGTTTTGGACAGGCCTACCAAAAACGGCCCTGATCAGACAAACATGAGGAACTTTTAGGAAGGTCACTAAGGGAAAGGCCCTGTTCATCCAGAAATTTAGACACATTAAAAGTTACATGAATTGTAAAGAATTTTTTGCAGAAGACAAACCACCTACATTTTACACTATATAACATTTGAAATGCTTTATCAAATAAAGCATAGAATATAAAGAAAAACACAACTGAGCACAGTTGGTAAAACTGAACAAAAAAGAAAATACAGCTCAGTATTTTCCTCTCCCCACATCTTTAATGCTTACAACCAAACTATCAATTTTGTTTTCACTTCCGTCTGATTTAAAATGAAAAGATGCTTTTCTTGTAAACAAAAGACAGTTGAGCAGGAGTTTGCCGAGATTAAAAGCTTATGCCCTGAAATTTTTCTCAGATGAAACAAAAGGGTTGTTAAATCCTTTCTACATTTCACACAGAACCTTCAGCCTGTGAGCCCATTATGGACTCCACTCTCTACTCTGGCATTGTGCTATAACTGATGGCTTGTGGTAAATACCTTAAAGAGGCCCTATACAGGATTCAAGGGCTGGGGTCTAAATTACCCCTTAAATCCATAAAAAGGAATCATTTCTTTAATTTGTTCAAAATCTGATATCATAGTAAGAAACAGGCTGTCACTGACCCTTAAAAGAAGCTTTGTTCAGATATTTTTGCATTTGGCAGGAATTCATTACATACTCAGTTTCAGTGTTTCTTGTTTGTGGATTTTTGAAACAATAAAATAGAGAAGTGATTTAAACTCACCATCTAGCAATGCAATTCACAAACACAATCTTATTTTGAAAAATTATTACTGTTGACTATATCCCTTTAACTTAATCCATGGTTGCCAGCAATCAACATCAAATGCAATGAGAACAGAACAGCCACGTTACAGATGAGAACGACAAGTGAAATGTTCTGCACAATGAAACCATGGTTATGCACAGCCATATCTGAGGTAAACTACAAAAAAGTGTGTAATGACTTATAATACATTATTCCACTGTACTTATGTCTACAATAAATTTAAAGCCTGTTCTCAAGAGTCGTCAGTCCCTTAACTGTCAAGTGCCAATTAAATAATAATTGATTCATATTATATCCTTCTCAAAGTACCAGATGTTTTCCAGAAATCTAGTTGTGCAAGAAGAGTTAGAGTAGAGTTAGAATAGAAGAGGAAGTTTCAGTCAACTTAAAATCCAGTTTTCAACTAGGTAGAAACCTAGAAAAGTATAAACTGAAACCTGGCCACGGTACAGGCACTCTTCTATGTTGAAAGTCCACTGAGAAGAGAGTTTTTGATGCACAAGAATTAACGAACACCTATCTCCCCCTCAACCCACAAAAAAACCCTCAACAACCCCCCCTTACCTCTCTCTGCTAGAATTTCCAAACCCTTCTTAGTTCTTTGCATCTTGTCATTTATTTCTTTTTCTTTCTTGCATTGAAGTTCTTCTTCCTGAACTTTTCTTCTGGTTTCCTCATCACTCTGTTCCAGCTGAAGTACCATCACTTTTGCATTGTGTGTTACACCCTGGTCTTCAAGGGTTTTACCTGCAAAATAGAGTATGATGAATACAATCCAAGTACTCTGTTTGTGAAGACAGACCATTTTACATTGTATTGCCATTGTGGGGGGGCGGAACGGAGAATGCCACCCACAAACAAAACAACCTGAACAGCCCTTGCCTTACTCATACTGTACTGAAGAACTACAGTAATTCCTAGACTCAAGAACTCAATCAAAACCCCTGCCAATTACTGACATATTCAGCAGAAACTCAGAAATTAGAATCAGACTTGCATCTTAAAAGCGCTTTTTAAATGATTGGTATGTTTCTTTGCTTGCTTTTTTCGAAACATTCAAAAAATACAATTGTTTCTATTTCAGTTAATTGATCTTCAGGCAAAAACTGGAATAACAACATGTCCAGGATCGTACACCACAATAGCAACAGGACAGAGGAACTTGGGATTGAATCTGAGCTCCTATTGTCAATTCCACGGCTCTAATTCTGCCATATTCTAAGGGAAATAAATACATCAGCTGCTTAGGCCATCACTAAAGAGAAAGCCGTTGCCACCACTTCCCACATGTCTGACAAGTTGAACATGTGTAAAGCATTACAAAAAGTTTTTGAATGTGCTGTTATACAATATGGTTTTTGAGGAAATTTAGGGCTTCTCTTAAAAGTGCATTTTCAGGGTTTCAACACTTGAAAAATGGATTTTCAACATTTATTACAGGATTCCTATAATTGCTGTAATTCTATCTAAGAATTCTGATCACTATAATTTATTACATTTCCTGTAGAGCAGAACCTGACAAATATAACTGCTATTGCTTGGGAATTTCTGAAATTAACAAAGTTGCAAGAAATTTTTCTTCTGAGAAACAGTAAACTAGAAAATTATCATAAAAGTGTACTCAACTAGACATACATACCCAGGTCAAGCTGTTTCTTATTTATGATTATTTTGATAGCATTTTCTTTTAATGCATGTTCCTGTGCTATCCTGTGAAATAAATCATTTCATCCATGAATATAAATTTGTAAGGCTATACAATATTTCTGTTAGAATAGCAATAAAACTGAAAAATTAGTATGCCTGTAACTGGCTTAAAACTTTTGCTATAAAAGGCTGCTAGAAGTAAAATAACATCATCAGAATGCTTTGTATACCATACAGGGAAAATCTGGGACACAGAAAGGGAAAAAGCAAAACAGACAGAAAAGAACCTGATTTTATTAGGCTTAAAAACACAAAAGGAAGAGAAGCTAATGTTCACTGTTCAGAAGACCTGCCTAGTTAGAGATTTGGAATACTGATCACTAGTGCCTTCTCAGGTACTTGCTGGGGGTTTACAGAGAGCTACCTTCTTCCACAGTTGCAACTTTCCTGTTTTCTATCTGTTAAACCACAGCTTCTTACATGAAGAACTGCCCTACAGGGACACTGGACAGCCTATTCAGACATACTGAACAGACATACATGCTAAGAAAAAGCTTAAATTGAACAAATAGTGCTTTGTTTCTTTTTTTTATTTAGTACTGTATGACAGCATGCTATCTTATTAGATAAGAACCAAGGGTGATTATACTTACTGTGATCGGAGCTCCTTGCCTGTGATGAACAGGTTAGTTTCCAGTGGGATTTTTCTGCTCTGTAGTAATTATATTGTGTGGGGGAAAGGAAGAGGGAAGGAAAAAAGCATGATATCAAGATACTTCAGACACTTTCTTAATTAATTGTTTTACAACTACTACAATTTCTTTTTCAAATAACAATCATGTTAACAGGATTATGATTGGCCATACATATTAGGAATTTCCAGGTAGGGAGTCTTGTACTTGCTATACAGTGCTAAAAATAAGCATTCTAACAGCAGAAGATTCAGAATTAGATAAATCTAAATTCAGAACCAAACAATTTAAACTGACTAATTTAATTATGCACTTCCAATCTTAACTCTGCTTTGTAATTATGCCACTCACCTGTGACTGGCTACGTTATGATTAATTCCTATTAGTGTCTCTGGTCCCAGATTAGATAAACTGGAATTTTAAATTAATTAATTCCCCTATGCCCAGTAGCACTGTGAAGAGGAATTATGAAATTATTTGTTTGTTTTAACTGCATGGCAATCACTTAACACCCTCTACCCTTTAGCCCATCACATTCCCTGGTAATTATTTTTCACTACAGGAGAGAGAACAATCATGATTGTTACTGAATATTTTTGCAAATATTCAGTAAAAAAAAAAACAAACAACAACAAACCCCTTCTGAAGCGTAGGTCACCATCTAAGACCGTCTTCAGATAAAAAACCACATAGCCCTTTTCCAGAGTGAACATTCACTTCTGTTGCTGATAAGAAGACTACAACCTCTAAGTGCACCTAAATAAAGAACTCCTTTTTCACTGTTATCAGTGAAGACATACAGCATTGGGGAAGACGCTGCTCCTGCACATGATCAAAACTAGGAGCTGACTGGAGACGGCTGTTGTGCTGTTTTTAAGGGGGAAATATTCCCAGTTAAGAGGCTTTGTATTAGTCAGAACCTAACCAAGGGCCTGCTCTCTGTCGTGTGACCAACGTGCACAACACACTTCACATCCATATGGTTGAATCTGCTCAACCTTCAAAGCAGAGCAGCTGTATCCAAAGTGCCATTTGAGATCGGTCCCTGGCCCATGTCAGCCCTCGCACTGTGCCCGGGCATTGCTTAGCAGGATACCAGGGGGCCTGGGCTAAACAGCATCAGAGCCGACGCTAACAGCTTGGCAGTATGGGTGTCCATCGAACAGCGGCCAGCCTGTCCCCCACTTGTGTTTAGCTGACTAGGGTAGATGTAGCCACAGAATCTGGTACGGCAACCAGTCTAACACTGATTTAATGAGATTCACATCATTATTCTGGCATATTTTATGCGTGAAACTAGAGGTTGAAGCCTGGCTTTAAAAGGGCAGACTTAATTCAGTTCTATCTTTGTGAAGCTTTTAGGAGCCTGACTTAGAAGGGGACAGATGAGTACCATCACAACAGAAAATCCTGCTTCTTACTTCCAAGTTCAAACACTGGACATACGTATTTTAAAGTAAGTTTAGTTAGCTGCCTGGGCTGGAATAGTTACATGAGGATAATGTCAACACTGCAAGACACTGCCACATGCCACGGCTAAAAGCTAAAGGAGTTCTTTTCAATGTCATCAGCTATACATGGCCTAAGATGACACCAAGTTCAAGTTGCTTATTGCACTTAAAGAGAAATTTTTTAAATTAAAGCTGTCATTTAAACAAAAGCTGTGATAATACAGTGATATTCATATGCCAACTCAACTGTAGGTATTCTACAGCTGAAAAAACACATCTGCTCTTTACTGCTATGTGAACAGTTACATCAGAAGGAATCAAACTGAACTAGATAAACATTTAAATCTAATTTACTTTTCTTAATTGAAAGATAATTTATCATTAAATCCTAAAGGAAAGACAATTACTGATCTTCCAATATTGTATTCCTTTGCCATGATATTCCCATGTACCTGGGAAACTGAAATATACCTATATAACTCCCCCTCCCCCTATATTTTATACACCTAACACAGATCTCTCAGATGAAACAGTTAAAGTTAAACATCCCGAAAAAGTTAAAGGAGTGAAAATATTTGCATTAGAAACATATCTAGAACTCAAAAGGCCATCAAAGTAAAGCTACTTATCCTGACTTTTCTGCAATGTCACTTACTTTTCTACGAGGCAGATATATATCAAGTCTCGCAATCCCAGTCACTTTAAAATTTTCATTGCCTGTTCCACGCTCAATTGCTTTACACCGTATTTCTTCAAGCATATTCTCCGTATCATTCTCATTGATATTCAGCTTGGATGAGTATTTTTGTACAAGCTCCTAAGAAAACAGCAAGAAAAACTGGGGAAATGCACCAGCAGTATGACATGGAAGATGCGTGACATTAACTCAGAGAGAATATTTACCTTCATCTCTTTACCAGCTTCTTTTTTTTCATTTGTATATGGTGGTTTCCATAGCTGAATTTTGTCCTCTCTTAAGCAACTTGTCAGTTTTGCTATTAAATACTTCTTTTGTGCCATTCTTTTAAAACAAAAGCACAATTGGAAGGGAAAAGAAAGAAAAAATAATCAATCTTTTAATATAGCTTTCCTGTACTAAGATACTGTACTTACTCAAGAAGTCTAAGTGACATTTCGGAATTCTGCAAAAAAACAGTTGAGTATAAAATGCATTCTATGCATTTTGGTGGGGAGGGGAACCCGAGTACAAACTATTATAAAAAATGGGAAAGGGGGTGATTAGAGTAGGGATAATTCCGAAGCCCCCTGCATTGGACCTTGCCAATTCCAGACAAATTAAACCTCTTCCTGACCCCTCATGTGAGCTGGCATTGCAGAAGGTGCCGATTCATCAAAATCCATGATTCAATTCTTCTGCCCTGCCCCGGACAGGGATGCTCAATCCACCCCACCCCCGAAAAAGGTGTCCTTGCTGTACCTCTGCGTTCCTGCTTCTCCCACTTCCCTACTTTAACAGACTTTCTACACCAGTGGACGGTTGAACATGAATTATTGCTCTCTTTGGGAGGATGGAAAAAAAGTTTCAGGAGGGAACATCTCAGAACTACAAGCTCCACCAGCAGAAGACCATAAGGTAAAGCTCACAGCCCTCCAGCAAAGTGAGATCAGCTAGAGCGGACAATGATCTACGCCTCCCCTCCCCGATCTCAATCATTTGTCAAGCAAACAAGTTTAATAGTATCATAAAATGGTATTGTAAAATTCTGGTTTCACAAAGATGGAATAGCAGGGTGCCACTTTTCATAGTTCAAGAGACG
>NW_008824650.1:2869518-2871497 GCF_000699105.1 Pygoscelis adeliae
CAGAGGCTGAGATCAGAGATGACATGTACTGTAAATCTGTGCCAGGCATTAAAGTACCCATCACTGGGGAGAAGATGACAGCGAGCTGAACAGAGCAGCTCCCTGGCTCACAGGTAAGAGTTCAGGCAGAATTCATCACCACAGGTTATTCGTACTCAGCTCAGAGAAAGCAGTAACCTCTGTGAGCGAATTAGCATGTCCCTGAAAAAAAAAAAACCCCAAGAAACAGGGAAGGTGGGGGGGCAAGGAAAGGTGAGTGCAGTGACCTCAACACAAAAAAACCCAAAGAAAACCTACGTGCATGTTAAAGCATGGGAGACTTTTGGCTCTTGGACACCGGGAATCATATGGAAGATGTCCTTTAATTTATACAGAAAAGCATTTAAAATGTTGGCATATATGCATTAAGGTTGGCATTGAAATTTGATTAATCGGTTTCACTTTTCTTTCAGAGTGGTTTCCTTTTCTCATTCTTGTTTATTAGCACATAGCTCTCGGGAGAAAAGCGGACAGAAAAGAAGAATCAAACACTTCTATCCATTTTTCCAGTTTCAAAGACTGTTCCTTGCTCAGAAAAACACTATTTGAGAGCAAAAGAATGCAGGCGAACATCCAACGTGTGGTAAGTTTACCGGTAATCTTACCTCAACCCCAGCTTTAGCGAGCTACAAAGAATCGTTGAATGCCGCAAAGACAATAGTCTCTTCTAAAGAGGAATCAGAAGATTAACTGAGCAAGTGGATGGTTTAACAATCCTTCCTGTCTGATTGCTATAATTTGCATAGCATCTGTCCAAACTAGGAGAGACAACCACGCATTTTTTTTTCTTGCTGGAATGATGACGTTGTTATTATTTTAGGGCTGAGGCAAAACATGGCATTTACAAAGCAGAAAGCAACAAACACGCTCAATTTTCAAAAGATGGCGTTGAAGTTATTAATGCAGCTTTCCTCCTTTTCCAAAACATGCCAGGCAATTCTCATGAACAACCCGTAACCATCATTTTCCCACTTGTAGGTTATGCTGAAGAACCGTTTTATAGCTGTAATTCTACTTAACATTAACTTAAGAAACAAAAAAAGTATCCATGGCTTTGGGGCACCCAGATAGTCTAAAACTGCAACCTACGCTTAAGACTATGAATGGCAAAGATGAGTGGCACTTACAAACTGGTCATTCATCTTTTTATCAATACTATTTTATAGTTTTGTAAGTTTGTGGTTTATTACTACGCTACTAAAACAGAAAACACCACTGGAGTCTCCAACTAAACTTGTTCTTTCCAACCCTCTGTTAAAAGAGTTTTGTTTTCACAAACACAAAAGCTATCATTTTATATGTAACACTTCTAACATTTATCATAAATTCCTATTTTACCGTAACTAAATCGCAAGAGAATCCTTAACAAAAACATTTGTAACTGACTTTTCCATCAGCCAACACCACAAGTGCTCCTGACACAATTTCACCTTTAGTAAGAGTTTAAAGGGACTTTCTCAAAATGAGTTTGAGTAAACAATCAGGGGTGTTTCCCAAAGGCCATTTTGAATGCAAGACTGAGTTTCTGTAACTAAAACGTCATCCTCTAAAGCCAGTTAGTCTTACAGATAGCATAAAAGAAAACAGTTACAGAAATAAGGTTCAAAAGCCAAATTTTCGAGGGAAGGAACAGAGAGAGGATTCTGAGAATGGTTCATTAATAAAGCAGTAAACATTGTATTTTCCTAAAAACAAGGAGGAAAGCTACCTGGCGCAACTATGCTACATCCCTCCATGGCTAAAGGAGGAGTAAGAGGCCGAAGCAGCACCTGCGCAAAAAAACCACCAGCCAGAAGCTCAACGGAAGGTTGGAAACCCAAACGCTGCCAGTCCCAGCCCGGGGTGTCCTCAGGCCTCCCCAGGCGCGCAGCCAGTCTCTCCCCCACCACGACAGCACCGAGACCACCTCGGCCACAAGCCACCGGGGTCACCGGGGGATT
>NW_008824650.1:2872503-2893666 GCF_000699105.1 Pygoscelis adeliae
CTTGCCGTCCTGCCCGCGCTTGGAGGCGAGGCGTTTGTTGGTCTTCTGCGGCGCGGTGGCGGGTGCTGCTGTCCCCGTACTGTCTTACAGCCCAGCCTGGTTTGCTTGTCCCCTGGGACGGGGGGGGTCCCCGTGGCGCTTGGCTACGTGACCGAGTCTCCCTTCCTTAGAGGGGGTTGGGGACTGGAGGAGGCTGAGTGCGCGGCAGCCACCCCTCAGCTGCAGCCTTTCCATTTGTGAGGCAAAAGGGGCTGAAATTTCTGTCAGTGCTGAGAGGGAGCACTTCCCAAAAGGCTGAGGTGCTGCGAAAGATGCTAGGAAGGGTCAACGTGTGATTTATTTTTTGCTGTGCTCTTCGAGGGCGGTGTTCAGGGTGAGCTTTCGTGTGTGGGCTTGTATTTCCCCTTAAGGGGTGATGGGACAGCTCTTGCCTGGTTATGGAGCTGTTAAAACTTAACCCGGGTTCAGCGACTGGGCTGGAAGAATCCGTGGTGTGTGTGGAAAATCTGGTACTAAACACCACCTCAAGCTGGGGTGGTGCTGGAGTGTCGCTCCTAGTCCCCATAATGTCCTAGAGTGGGAGTAGGGTACGTGGCTACACAGGCATTTGGCTGTACAATGTAGGCTGCTCAATGTTGTATTTGTATGTGAGGCCCGCAAAGGGTTGGAGCCTGTTCCTGGAATCTTTTTGGTGCCTGTAAAAGACGTAAGTGGTCTTTTAATGGATTACACCAGAAATAATTAACTCGTGGGTTAATTCTCTCGTGTGAACAGCTGTCCCAGCAGGAAAGGGATTCTATTCTAACTGCTCTGAGGTGTGACCAAATCATTGCACTGGAGTATTATTTATTCCAGAATGGATGGGCCTGCAGGTCTGTCCTTCTGTAAAACATTTTTCTTAGGCAGTCATGCAGACTAAGTGGGGGTGCTGCATTCTGCAGCTTTGGAAGTGGGAACCTCCCAGGTATCATGAACTTGCTAACGACACTGAACTAGAATTTCAGCATTCTAGGCTCCTTTGTGCACAAATCAGTCAAGTTTGCCTACAGATAAAATAAGAGTAAACTTGCTTTTATGGTAGTCTTGAGTTCAATGCTTGAAACTCAGCTAAAACTATGGTAACAGTGATGAAAGTTACCGTCCCATGATCTCCAAACATGAAGAAGCTAACACTGAAGGGTTTTGAAAATCAGGTGCACTTGAGAACTGGGACTTTCTAATATTTGAAGTTTTCAATTTTTTCTCATGTGTTCCTGTTTCATTTCTACTACAGCTGCTTTAGGAAAAAAAATATTTTTTTCATTTGACAATGTGCCTGCATTGTATTTCAGTCTCTTGAAATGTAAGTATAGCAACTTTTCTCATAACTAAAACTACTTCACTAACAAATCAAAATTTACTGAAATTGTTCTTCCATAATGTCCTTGGGAATTAAATTGAAAGACTTCTCCGAAGGCAAAATGCCTTTTCTAAATAAGTTACAGTCAGTACAAAGCACAGTAATATGCTAGAGGAGCCTCAGGAAAGGACAAAGTGTTTGCATGAAAGTGCTTACAAAGGAGTTAGTTACTTAGTCCATGCATAAACCTGTACTGAGTTTTAAATCAAGGTATTCAAGGTCCATGTTTAATTAAGATAACTAATTCAAAGCACTTTAAAATCAATTTTAAAGTGTTTGCAGAAAATAGTATCACTAATTTAGTTCAGATGGGTCTATAGGTAAGTGGCTAGATAAGGTTATAAAATTTCTGTGATACTGATTTAAAAGTCAAAGTTGCATTCCCTGAAATGTTCTTAAGTGTGTCATTGCAAGTATCTAGGCAAAATGATACTGAATTAATTTTTTGATCGTTTTAATAGTGACCTCTTGTTAACATGGGATTTTCCTTTCAGTTGTTATTCCTTTAGCTTTACTTGGTTCTCTTGTGGTCTACAGACTTGGAGATATAACAAGAATAACACTCCAGTATAATGATAGGCAGGAGTACAAATCAGCAAGACAAGTAAACAGAAAGTTAATATATACCACATATCAAAGGACAATGAATTCTTTTAAGTGTTTCCCTCCAGGTAGTTTCTTGTTTCCTAAGGGCTAGTTGTTATCTAGTATTTTCTCCCTATTATACCTATACCTATTATGTGTATCTGTGTTTTATCTTATTTTTCTTTCTAATCTTTCTTTAAAACTGTAACCACTGTGAAGAAAAAAAATGGGTAGCTATGATTCTTTATTAATGTCTCATGCCTACCCAGTAACAGAAATCAGCATCTGAGCTGGAAATTAATCTGGGCAGACCAGTTAATTGAAAACACTAGAAAAACTGAAAAATCACAATGAACACCTCTTCCCAAACCTATGTCAGCATTCTCCTGGAGAAACTGGCTGCTCATGGCTTGGACAGACATACGCTTCACTGGGTAAAAAACTGGCTGGGTGGCCGGGCCCAAAGAGTGGTGGTGAATGGAGTTAAACCCAGTTGACAGCCGTCACAAGTGGGGTTCCCCAGGGCTCAGTATTGGGGCTAGTTCTGTTCAATATCTTTATCAATGATCTGGACGAGGGGATCGAGTGCCCCCACAATAGGTTTACAGATGACACCAAGTTGGGCGGCAGTGTTGATCTGCTCGAGGGTAGGAAGGCTCTGCAGAGGGACCTGGACAGGCTGGATCGATGGGCCGAGGCCAACTGTATGAGGTTCAACAAGGCCAAGTGCCGGGTCTTGCACTTCGGCCACAACAACCCCATGCAGCGCTACAGGCTTGGGGAAGAGTGGCTGGAAAGCTGCCTGGCGGAAAAGGACCTGGGGGTGCTGGTTGACAGCCGGCTGAACATGAGCCAGCAGTGTGCCCAGGCGGCCAAGAAGGCCAATGGCATCCTGGCCTGTATCAGAACTAGTGTGGCCAGCAGGAGTAGGGAAGTGATCGTGCCCCTGTACTCGGCACTGGTGAGGCCGCACCTCAAATACTGTGTTCAGTTTTGGGCCCCTCACTACAAGAAGGATGTTGAGATGTTGGAACGTGTCCAGAGAAGGGCAACGAGGCTGGTGAAGGGTCTGGAGAACAAGTCTTCTGAGGAGCGGCTGAGGGAGCTGGGATTGTTTAGCCTGGAGAAAAGGAGGCTGAGGGGAGACCTCATTGCTCTCTACAACTACCTGAAAGGAGGTTGTAGCGAGGTGGGTGTCGGTCTCTTCTCCCAAGTAACTGGCGAAAGGACGAGAGGAAATGGCCTCAAGTTGCGCCAGGGGAAGTTTGGGTTGGCTATTAGGAAAAATTTCTTCACCAAAAGGGTTGTCAAGCATTGGAACAGGCTGCCCAGGGAAGTGGTTGAGTCGCCATCCCTGGAGGTATTTAAAAGACATGTAGATGTGGTGCTTAGGGACATGGTTTAGCGGTGGACTTGGCAGTATTAGGTTAACGGTTGAACTTGATGATCTTAAAGGTCCAACCTAAATGATTCTATGATTTTGCTGCTTTTACTGAGGATAAGTGGAAAATTCTTCAGGCGTTACTGTGGTGTACTCATCGCTATTGGTAATAGCTAGTGCTTTTCAGCACTATCTCAAGGGCTGTCACTTCTAGGAGACAAGGCGCCTGCCTACCTGCTGGTGATGGCTGGGTTGGTGTGGGACACTACAGAGTTTGGGTCTGAAACTGTGAGTGGCATAGAGGAAATGACGTTTGGCCAGAGGGAGTAAAATAGCATTATATTCCATGATATTTTTTCTTTTTTTTTTTTTTGTGGACCTAACAAAGTACTGTGATACACTTACAGCTGTGAATCTTCTGCAATGGAAGCGTAGGCTCTGACAGATCTGTGCAAACACCTCCAGATGTAGTATCCTCCATCAAGCACAACAAAAGTCAGTGGAACTGCATGAAGGATTAATGGGTGGAAGTTGTGTTGGATGCAAAGAAAATGGTAGTTTCTCTTAGAAACGGATAACAGTGCTATCTCTTTGACAATAGAATTTTATTTGCACATTGGTATTAACTCTGTTTTCAAGATATCTTATGAGGGGATGGTTTATCTTTCTTGCTGAGAAGAGTTTGTGCGTAGAAAGACATAAACCACAGCTGAGCATCTTTGGCATCTTTGGTTTTGCTCACTTTTTTTTGTGTGTGGATGGTGTGATTTTGAGACAGTGGTGGTAACTGGGCATGTGTACTTGCAGACTGTTTGCAGGGATCACGAAGAGCTTTGTGGGCCGTCCACCTGATCCTCATTTTGCTGTCCTTTCAGGGCTCAGGTAGGTATGGAATGGTTCAGAAAAGCCAGTGGCTGCCAGGTGTATAGCTCAAAATTAAAGTCGCCATGAAATGGGGAGACATTTCAAGTCTTCAATTTTTCTGAAGCCTACACTTGAGAAAGAGACCTGTCTGAATACTTGCAGCCACAAGTGGGTGATACGTAGCTCATGTTTTTGTCATTGAAAAGCACCTGCAAAAGAGGGTCTCCTTCCTCCAAAGGTTGGGCAGGAGGGGAGACCAGCAATTACTACTCACTTTTAAAAACTTGCACAGGTTTGTGGTGCAGTTGTGCCACACGAAAAAATGTTAAACCCTATCTACAAAAAATAGCTGTACTGCTACAGTTATATTTGTGTAGTTGAAATGGTTATATCCCCTGTGTGCGCACACAGTTGTAACAGCAGAAAGGTGCATTATACTTCTGGTAAGGAAGGTACTGTATATCAATGTATCGGTGAGTTAAGTAATTATTTCAGACTTTTGTTTTCTAATGAAATACTGGGGATAGATGGGAACCAATAATATGTTGTTACAGAATTTATATATAATGTTGTTACAGAACTTATATATAAGAAAAAGGTGATATTTACTAAGTCCCATTAAAACAACACTAGAAATGAGCAGAGGTTTTATTCATTGATTTTAAAAATACACACATCAGAAAGTACCTTGAATATCTTTTTTCGAAGAAAGTGAATGATGAAATCATACGTTCGTTAAGTGTACCAATCATCTTCAGTACGGTTTCATTTGTTACTTGTTTATTGTCTAATTAAATAGTACCATACTGAAATTTAGCCTAGTTGCTTCATCAGTAGTTCTACTAGTCTTTGCTATAGCTCTTTCAGGTATTTCAAATATTGCTGTGATAAAATCTTAGTTTCTAAAATCAGTAACCTGAAAATAGGAAAAAAAAAAAAGAGAAAATTGCTCTTATGTCTCAAATAACAGAAGTGAGTATCTGTCATTGCAGGCTAGCATCTTCATAAGAACATCTCATTTTACACTGTACTGTAAAACAACAGATTGTATAGTAAGGATCTTCCTTGGCTAATAAAAGTAGTAGACCCTCAGCAGGTGGATCAGAGTAACTAGGAAGACTATTTTGCTATTTGAAGTTTTAGTCGAGTTTTGGACTAAGTTTTATGTAGTACTGAATGTCTTCATTGTGAGACATACAATCCAAGCCTCCTTGCTGTTTCAGAAATTCTGGGCCCTTTTTTATTAGGGAAAGGGTAAAAGTTCAGTTTATTGCAGGCTGGCATGCATTTTGTAGAAGAAATATGTTGATGTGTCCAAACTACTGAAGTGGCTGATTTCAGAGGAGGCTTTTGGCAGGTGCTTGAAATGTTGCTGCCGTTCTCTTTGCTGAAACTGTTCAACACGCTTGAACTTCCCAGCTGACTGAGCGCGGATAGTTCACTTGCTCCTTCTAATTCTTTGGGTTGCAGTGTGCCGTTTCCCTTTGAAATCAGTCTCTGATTGTCAAAACTGCATGGTCCGTTCTTGCAGTGGGAAAGATCCCAGGTAACTCCTTGCCGAGGGGCTTGGACCAGGCGGTGAATTCCCAGGTGGGTACGCCATGGTGAGTTGTCTTGTATGTTGCCACTGCTGTTCATCTCCAGTCTGACCTTTCTGACAGGAACGCATTCTGTAAATGACTTTGATCTTCTAACTTTTTTATTAATTAAAACAGCATTGACCATTGATTCTGGGAGAACAGATTCATGTTCACCTAGAAGAGAAACATATATAGGCACATTACTATGGTGGCATAAATTAAGGGTGTAATTTCTGTGGCATAAACTCAACTGAAGAGCTTTAACAGATGAGTTTATCTGTATTCTTTCCATCTGTGGCTGAGAGTAGTGCAAGTTCTTTTGGTGCCAGGTTATGGAGTAGAAATACTTCATGCTTGGTTTTGCAGTTCTGAGGACATAAATGGTACCCTAGGGTTAGTCAAATGAAAATGGAGATTTATCAAGTCAGTATTGATCTAACTGGTACTCTAAGACTCATTAACAACACAGATTGAGAATTGACTTTACGTAATTATTTGCTTGTAAGCAAAAATTCTTAAGGTGAGCAGGGACTTGCTCCCTGTGTTGGTAGGTGCTGTGATGGGGAAGACAAAAATGTTCTGTTTAATACTGTTTCAAGTTTGTATTCACAACTTAAAAATACTGTGACCGCTTCTAGATGAAACAAGTTGTGAATTTCCTTCTTCTTTTTATAATGATGGATCATTAACATATAGGCTTGTATTTTAACATTTTACTGCAATTTTACTATTGTAGTCAGTATAAATGGTGTAAAGTAAATAGCTTATCACACTAGTGTTGCCTGAATGATCGCTTAAAGGAAAAATCTGCTTGCTCCCTGAATGGTATAGAGTAGCTGTAACAGTGGGAGAGAACCTGGTCAGTATGAAAGTTACTGTTAGAAATGTATAAGATATTAGGGGTAGAAATGCTAATGCTACTTTAATTACACGTAGCAGCCATCAAATTACTCACATGACTGGCTTTCTGTGCCTTGAAAATGAATAGAAACTGAACTGTTACACTAAAGATACAGTGCTGTTGACATTGTAAGTATTAATGAAATATCCTTCAGTTAGTATAAATGTAGTTTAAAGTAGGAGTTGTGCAGAATGCTGGCCTTATTTACAGGGTTGAGTTATAGGAACAAAATTCAGGAACCCTGAATTTGAAATGAAGCTAGTTCGAATAGGATGCTGCCTTAAAAAAACCCAACAGCATAACACCCCCCCCCCCCCTTTATGACTGTCTTTCGTACCATCTTTACAAGGAAATATTTGAAGATGTCAGACCCAGCTGATTTATTGGCAGTAAATGAACCTGTACAACATGGCTTTGGCTAAGGAGGGGCTTTCATGACTGCCTTTGGCTCCCACTGCTGAAGCAACGACACCAGCACAGATTTTTTTCTGCTCCCTGGGTTGGCCTCATATGGTTGATCTGATAAGAGCCACTTTGCAGCATGGCTCTGGGAGCGAGAACTGTGTCAGCTCACATCTTCCGCTCTCCTGCAGCGTTGCCAGGAGAAAGGAGACTAAAGCACATGCAGAGCTTAGAGATACAGATGTGTTTGTGCATATGTCTATACAGTGAAGTACGCTGACAGAATTTCCTAGGGTGAAACCATTCGTAGAGATAAGAACACACAGTTCTCTATCATGGAAAGCTTGGGCGGCTGCAAAAAGTCCACTTGCAAAATAGATCCCACTGCGTTCTGCAGATCAGCACAGTATAGCACCAAGCTACAAAACTTAGGGCTTGTTCTGCATATGTGAGAGAAAAAGCAAGAGAGAAGGAACTGAGAGACTCTGAGGTGATGCAGCTTTGCACGTTCTTGTGGATGTAGTTGCACTCTTGGCTGAACTGGCATTGATAGGCAACATCAGGTTTTATTTTGAACCTTGTGAACTGGTCATCGGAAGAATTATGATCTGGCTTGAGTTGATCAGAGAGTTCAAAGTAATGCATCTAGTCCAATTTTAATAGTCTGGACTGGTTTTGAGTTCAGGTTTGATTTGATTCCTTGGCTACAGGTGCAGCACACAAAATTGAGCAATGACCTCTGATAGAAACGTGAGAGTCCTGAACTACTGTGTGTTGATGTAACACACATTCAGCACTCTCTACACTTCTAAACAAAGCTTTAATTAGATCTTTGGTCTGTTCCTTTTTTTTTTTTTTTTTTTTTAAAAAAGTTGTGTGTAATAGCCTTGTTGCAGGGTTGTTTACCATTTGGCCTTTTTCATGTGCTGTCATCACAGATATTTTTAAGTTTCTGGAGTGACAAAAGTTAATCTTTCTTCAAGTTAGCTTGGGAAATTTTTGGAAGAGATTTCTGCAGTCAGAGCCCCAGTGTTTATTCTGTTGTGACTGCATGCGCTGAATGCTCCCATTTAATTCCTAAAGTAAATACTGTTTTTCAGCTTCTTAGCCAATAAATAATGAATACGCTACTGTATTATCCCCTAGCTGGTGGCTTTCAAATCTTGTCATGCTCTTTGTTTTCAAATAATCAGGAACAGGCAGAAGCATGAACGTGGCTGCGTGTTTTGGGGAAGGAACAGAAGAAAGTTCTTTTCAGGTGACTTCTCAGTTACTAACCCACCAGTCAAAAACCTAGAGAAGTTAGAGAATCTTAATTTCTGTTTAAGGGTCCACAATTTCATGACTCTGGCAAACAGGCAGTGACATACAAAGCTAAAAGTCCTCAAGGAAACTTGGCGTTACCATTCCAGTTGTGGTGCAATAAATCTGAAATGCTCAAAATCCCTGTGGTATCACGGAAGGACACCTGGTCTGTCCTGCAGAAACAATTATAGGGTTTTACTAGTTAGAATAAAGACCTTTGGCAGGGATTTTTTTAGACCATGAGGGACTGAAGGTGCCCTCCTTCCATGATGTTTGAATCTCATGAGGTTTTTGTGTCTGGCCTCTGAGGTTTGTGTGTATGTGTGGGGTTGTGGTGGTGCTGTCATCATCATCCCCTTCCCAGCCCAGCCATAATCTTGCCCTCTAGGTAGGGAAACAGTTTGCTGCCAGTACAAAATACTGATGTGTACATGGACTGCCTTTTGGTACTGGCTGGAATTTCTGGATAGTTTAAGCTCGTAATTTAAGGAGTGTAGGGCAGTAGGCTATCCCAATATGGCAGTGTTCATTTCTGCTTGACATGCTCTTGGAAACTGATGCATATAACAGGTTCAAAGTGCTGAGCTATGTAACAAGTTTTCCCAGCTTCCAAACCATAGGAATGTGTAAGATCAACTTTCAGGACATTGAGAACTCAGCATAACAAAAAACCCCCAAACTTCAACTGCTTCTAACAGTAACATTAATCCTTTCCACACAGGTTGTTTAAAGATAAAAATTCCGTGCAGTAGGTTATGTGGTTTTGTGAATGTTTTGGGTTATGTGTATGTATATGAAAATATTTGTATGTGAACTTCCAGCCCTACTAAATTTTAAACTTCCCAGAAACTGTGCAGTCCTACTTTCTTATGTCTTTTCTTTAATCTTCAGATGGTGTCCTTGCAAAAAATCTGCTCTGATTATATTCATTATATCTGAAGCTTCATTTGAATTTAATCTGAATACAGACTTCTGCTTCCTTCCTTTAACTGACTTACATTTTTGCTATAGCTGATGGGCTGTTTTGTCTTCAAGTTAGTTGCCTTTTCATACCTGATAAAATAAGCTTCTCTCTCTCTCTCTCTTCCTCACAGAGATTTAAGTTCTTTTAACATAAGAATTTCTAGACATTTGGATGAAAGAATATTGAAGAAGTGAATCTATTGTATTGTTCATAATTACGTGGTTTTTCAGTTGTTTTGGTGATACAGTCTGACACAGCCAAAATCTAGAACTGCTGAAAAATGTAGAGGAAAATGTAAGGAATGAAATAACCTAAGTTCTGCATTTGTTGAGCTAAATACTAATATGACAGGTGAATGAAGCATGTTTTTCATATTGCAATTAAATTCAGAAGACAACTTCATTAATTGACTTAGTATTCTCAATATCACTTTAACTTAGAAAGTAAATGAAAGTATATCAGTGTAGTATTGTAAGCAGTAGTCTAACTGAAAACTTTAAAATATTTGGAAGTTTCTTATATAAAATCTGTCTGATGTAGCAGGTAGATGAGTGATACATATTGTTACTTGTTTTTCTATTTATGTACTTTCCAAGCAATATGCAGTGAAAACGCTTTCAAAATGGGACCTCTTGTACAAAGCTTGTATCTTAGTTACCCACTATGACATTTAGTATAAGTTATTTTTTTAACAAAACCCCAACTTGTGCTAGTCTCTTGATATTTGCTATTGCTTCCTGTAGTCTTGTAGGACACATTTCTTTACACAGATAAAGAAGAAGGGAAAAAGAGACAGACGACCCAGAATTGCTTGTTCTGATGGAAGCATTCAAGAGAGCAGAAATGTTACAAAATACATTGCACAAATACACTGATGATAGACATGCAGTACATGGCTCCTGTAAGAGTTGCCATTTGTGTTTAGAATTTTACTTTACTGACATAAAACCTGTAAAACCTTATCTCAAATACGTTCATCTGTTTCAAATTCACGTTAGTGTTTCACTGCTGTGAAGCTAATTGATAGAAACATAAGACCACCTTTCAGTGAAATGAATAAAAAACCAAAATGACAGAAAAGGAATTCACTTTGTACCTCTCTTGAAGCTGAGCATAAAAAGAACAAAGCTAGGACTTATTCAAGATTTAAAGCAATAGTCTTTACATCTACATTTGCATTGTTTCCTATAAATATAAGCATACCTGTTTTAAATACAATAACGTGTGACTGCAGCTTTTGCTTCTGTTTTATATGGTCATACTGCTCCTCAAGTAAGCTTACATCCATCTTGGTTGGCTGCTTATCATGATCTGAAGCCTGTTGCTCTGAGGTATGAGTCACTGAAAAAATACCAGTCATGTATTTGTAAGCCCTCGCCATCTGTTCCAACAAGGAAGAAAAAGTCGTGCAGAAGCAGAACATTTCCTTCATTGTGTTGGCAAAAAAAGCAAATCAAGTATGAAGCATCTGAAATCTTCCTAAATAAAGAAGTAACTGTCTTCTAAGTATGGTGACTTCTTTCAGAAGTTGCGTGGTCTACTCTGGAGTTGTGGATTTCAGTTGGCTTGTTTACATGCAGTGGGTCTGAAGCTACTGCATACAGAGTTCGTGATTATAACTGGATAGCTGGATTTAATGTTGACTTAAGGTTGTGAGCATATGAAGCCTTGCCAAAAAAACCTGTGAAATACAAAACCTCATTGAACACAGTCAGGTGCACAAAGAGCTGGGTAATACTGGTTTATGTAGTAATGTTAATTCTTAAAGGGATGCTGTCATGGTGACCTCCCCAAGACAGTAGTTCTACCAGGGAAATCTTTCTTCAGGTTTCTTTCCATGTATTTTGTATCTTTTCCCCTCCACTCCTCTTCCGTAACTTTCATCCAGTTTCATTCTTGCTGCCGCTTCTTGGGGCAGTGGGGTGGGAAGGGAGGATTTGTTATACCTTAATAATTTTGTGCTTATTGCTCCCTTTTAAGAATGCGTTAAAAGTAGTCAGGCCTGGGTGCGGAGTCTAGACAGTATGTGCCAATGGCACTTGAAATCGGGAGGCTGGAGATAGGAGTGCCTTACTCCGACTCATTCAGTTTTTCTGCCTTTCTATAAAATGAAATGAACTATAGAAGTATTCATTTCCTTACTGAGAGCTGAACAAGCTCTTCAAATGCATGGTAAGCCACAGTTTAAAACTTACCATACATGTTATAGTATTGCCACATATAACGAGGCAAAAATTTTAAAAATACATGGCTTTTGAGCATATCAAATTAAGTACGAGACTATGTCTGGACTATGAACTGCAAGTTTCTCTCCCAGAAATAGATCCATCTGATACTGTTGCAAGGGCCCAAGAGAGTAGTATGTAAAAAAAAAAAAAAAAAAAAAAAGCAGTTAAACAGTAGTTTTAATATAATTGTGCATCTGCTAGGTTCCTTGCAGTGAAAAACATTGCATAAAAAACATTGTGAAAGGGCAGTGTGTGGAAAGAATGCCAGTGTGCTGTATTTTTCCAGTTACTGGCAGAAATTATGTGATGATTTGCATCATAAATGATTTACTGAATCAGGCTCAAATCCTGCAGATCTTGGGAATCCCTTTGGAAGTTGTGCATGCGCAGGTGACGAGACTCTAGTTATGCAGAGCATAGAGTTCTGGTAAGGCTCAGCAGGCTCACACGTGTAAGTCTGCTGTAATTCACTTACTAATAATTGCTTTTGCCTTCCCAGTATGCTTGTGTCTTGCAAAACATGTTGCCTACTTCAACTGCGGTCTTTTTCCGCCTTAGCCAGGGAAAGAACAGTAAACACAATATTTTGTCAGACACTGTAGAGACTTTTCAAGTTAGCTTCTCTCTTGACCCTGGAAAAAGCACGTGTCATGTTAGAGTTGTCCTGATGTATCGTGGCTCTGGTAGATCTACTTCGATATTCAGCCTTCAGTAGTGACAAACACCTAGTGCTCTGTGGAAAGGAGGACCTCAGTTGCCTTTTTTGTTCAGCGTTCTGAGTTGTTGGCACATGAAGTCCTCCTTTGGACCTCCAGGCAGTTGGTTTATACATTGGGGCAGGAGATTTAACTAACCTCATTACTGTTTGAGCTGGCATTCAATACAAACATTATTAATGGTCATAAAAGTTACCCAACCTTTTTAAAATTCCAGTCACACTATTTGACTCATTCACCTCCTGTGAAAGTGACTTGTGCAACGTGACTATGTCTTGCAGAAAGAATTACCAGGATAGCATCCTTGAGCATGAAATGTAGGCTCTGTCTTAAAAGATGTACGCTTAACTTCTCACTAGAAGGGCATTTAAAGTATAATGAGTTTGTATCTGATCAGAATTTAATATTATTATTATTATTAATTATTTGTACTATACCATTCCTTCAGGATCATGGCAAAGCCATCACACTTGGTTATGCGAATGGATTATAGAGGGCAGTCTCTTCCCAAACAGTTGTGTGGGTAAGCAGCAAAACCAGAAACCGGGAAAAGAAACCAGATGCCCAGTGAAATGAAGTGAATGAGTCCAGGTGGTACAGCAGATCGCTGGAACCAGGAACAGGGCTAGCTTTTGTTTTGCTGAGCCAATCCCATACACATTGCAGTTTGTTTCCTTTTCAGGGAAAGCTTGTGAACAGGGCATCTTGATTCAGTCTCAAGGTGTGTATACATGTGTTTGGGTGTATACATGTGTTCGTGTGTATATGCATTGCTATCAAGGTGTGTGTGTGTAATATATATACACACACACTCATTCACACACACTTACCTGTGTGTGTTTTGTGAATAATTTGCAACCAGGATATGATTCATAAAATGAGTTGCAGGTCTAATCTACACGGTATCACAAAGTATATAGGGTTAATTGTGGTTTTGGTGTGTAGTGAGCTGATGTAACTAATCTTTGTTATGCCACTGACATAAACTTGGAAGTGGATTACCTGTGGGTTCTGTTCTTATACCATAGTGGAACAACTTCCTTTGTACCCCTAGCCTGTTTAGGTATTACTAATAAAAAAAAAAATTAAATTTTTTTAAATATACATACACACACAATTATGACTTCTGTTTAAATCAGTCAATTGTTCAGTCTTCTTTAAATTGAGTTACTTGGATCTGCAGACCACTGTATACTTTTAAAATACGCAGCAGGTGGCACTATTGGAGTGGTATGACTATCTTTGCCTTAGTCCTAAAATGTTAGAGGCCCCCATTTGGCTTGCAGGTTGCTGAGGAATATAAGCACTCAAGCCATTTCCTAGCACTGGTACACATATTTCCTAACAGTACTATAGGTTCTGAAAATTTATTGCCATGATTAGGTTTGTGTAAAAACTTGTCTGTCTTTAATTGAACAAACTCCTGCCAAAAGCATCATCTGAGAGTGATTTTCGTTTGATTACCCACTGAAGTCTGAATTGCCATATTTCCCTTAAGTTTGTCTTTCCATCACACAATTGAAGCGATTCTTCATTTCCCTGAGGCAAAAAAACCTGAGAATACTTCACAATCCAAAAGCAATGGCTTTTAGAACTTGAAGTAGATGTTTACTGCCCTTGACCTTGGTTGCAAAATTTCATTAAAAAAGATGCAAATAATTTTATCTCATACTAATTAATTTGTGAGTCGTAAATTAGTTTTTTATTAAAAAAATGTTTGGAGGACCTTATAGGAATAATTGTTGATTTAAAGATAATTAAAAATACTCACAATGGTTAACTGAATGCACTTCTGTAACACTGGATTTTACTGCACACCTGGGACCAGAGGTACACATGATTATTCATGTTGTTCATGTGCAGAACTATAGACATGTCCAATGCTGCTCATGCAGGTTACAAAGATAGAATACAAGTATCTGTAGATTTTTAACTGGCACTGAGAAGGAAAATCAGAGTTACTGTGATAATCCCCTTTCTCTAGCTTTCTATAGTGTTTTTTTAATTTAAATGCAGTCTTGAAGTGTTGGAAAATGACTATTTTATTGTTAGAAAATGTAATAACGAAAAGAAAGGTAGGAACAGGGTGGCTGCTATTATTTGGGGTCCAGACAGTAGTAGTAGAATCAATAGTAATTGTTTACTATTTAATGAGATTTTTTGATAAGAGCACATATATTTCTGTTATTTGAAAGCACAACCTTAAAGCATGCCACAGTTAGGGACTGGTGTAGGTAGTTAGAGCACAGGACTTTCTGATGATGCCAGATTAGTTTTTGGCGCTCTCTGCATGCCCATGCTAATGGGATGAAGGAGCCTATGATGAAAGTTTTCATTATGATCTCAAGATGTTTCTTCTGATCAGACCTTTCATGTGCTTTCAGACATAAAGGGTTCAACTGTGTCAAAGGGAGGGTGGCCCAGCTGTCCTTTAAGTCCCTCTGAAGGTTTGGTGAGCTTGGGTCATATGTAGTCCACCTTCACATTTCCTTGATAGTATTCTGTTTTCCCCTGTTATCCCGTGAGGTCTTTATGTAAATATAATTAGGTAGTGTGTGTGTATGTAGGTATATATCAATATATCTGTATATCAAAAATAAATGAGGAATGTTCTTTTGTTAGCTGCTCTGAGAAGGTTGCCTGGTTAGTACAGGCTGTAAAATGGTTTGCCAAATTTCTATTCCTTAGATCCCTCACTTAGGTGACTGAATCCAGTACCGCTGATCCAGCCCTAGTGATCGGGAGGGGTTTTGCAAAACACTGGTGTGCCCAGGATGAGGTAGAAGCTGTAGGAAGCTCCAAATTGCTCCAGTCCAGTAGTGAGCTCTGGCATCTCTGGTCCTGTGCTCTGCCTGGGCGGCTATAAGGGCTTAAATCATAGAATCATTAAGGTTGGAAAAGACCTCTAAGATCATCGAGTCCAGCCGTCAAATCAAGGACACCAAGTTAGCGCTGAGGATTTCATACCAGTCATCCTGTGCTTCACCTTTAATACTCGCGTATCTGGATTTGCACGTGTTGAGAACTTGGTGCTATCCAGTTCCCTCTGCAGAACCACATTCTGTTTTTTATTTTGGGGGCGGTAACGTCAAATCAAGGACACCAAGTTAGCACTGAGGATTTCATACCAATCATCCTGTGCTTCACCTTAATACTCGCGTATCTGGGTTTGCACGTTTTGAGAACTTGGTGCTATCCAGTTCCCTCTGCAGAACCACATTCTGTTTTTTATTTTGGGGGCGGTAAATGCAGTCACACTGGAATCACTGGATTAATCTAAGTCAGATTGAATTGTGCTGGTTGTGAGGAGTTAAATGCAGTGGGTGTTCCGTATGTGTTTTTTGTGCCTAGCATAAGCAGCATTTAAAAACCTCTGTTCTGTCTTGACTGTGTTGGTGCTGAGGATTAAGTAACCTTCCTTTGGAGTGTTACTTGCTGTGGAAAATAAACTAAAATGCTGAAATTTTCTCTGTTAGGGGGCCACTCACTCTGTTGGTTGTCTGCATTATTAGTCCCTCTGTGTAAACAATCAGCATCCAAAACTTAGGGTCAGGAGTTGTCATTCATTTCGTAGTTCTGCTGTCCTTGCCCACTGAGAACTTCTGAGATTCCCTTTTAGAAGTGACTGTGCAGAAGCAAGCCTAAGAAGAAACTGAAGTTATTTACCAGTTAGAGATTTTAAACAAATGAACCCTGACATCTTTCCTTACCATTTCCCTTGCTTCCTTCTTAGTTCCGGGGTTTTTTAAATTAGTATGACAAACAAGATGGTTAGGTTTACTCCATTTTGACCTCATAAAACTGTGCATGAGAAGAGGGTGGGAGGGAACTGAATGGCCTTCAACAGTCCTCTTCAGAGGATTTTGGAAATTCATTGAAGCTTCCTCGATCCTACAGGTGCCTTAAATTCCAGGTAAGCAGAGTTCACATTTCTGGTACTGCTACCTAAGTATCTTTTCTATACCAACTACTTCTATGACTGTTTCCTATCCGTAGAGTTATGATGGGTACAGCTCTGAGAGGTGACAGCAGCCTGTGTTTATTCATTCTCCCAACAGATATAATACGCATATAGGAACTCTGGGAGAATTTCAAGCAGGGTCTAAAATGAATTGGATAAGCTATATAAATTTTCTGCCTTGATTTTTCCACCTGTAAACTACATGATTTTTATTCATTCTTGATTGCAAAATGTTTTTTGATTCTTGCAGGGTGGTGCTGAAAAGTGCAAGGCTCGGCCCTTATTAGTTTCCACTTCAGGCATTGTTTGAGTAGGAATGAGTTTATCTTTGATTGTTTTTAATCAATAAAATGTACTTATCTGTAATGGAGTTTGATAAGAATTGAGCATGGCATGAAAGAACTGGTTAATCTGTTGTTAATGAAAAGTTTTATCTGCATGACATCTTGCTTCTGAGATATTTGCTTTTGAGCATTAGGACACAAACCACTTCAGTATTCATCTTCAAGGAAATCTGCCAGGTGTATAAGTTAACTTCAATAAGCCTTGCAAATGACTCTAAGATAGTCCTCCAAAGAGGATGGTGAAATACTATTGCTATTGTGAGAATAAATATGGACTTGAAATCTGTGCAGGGGAGGAAAGTATCCTAAAAATAATTTGCTATTCAGAAACATCCTTCACTTCACTTCCATGCAGAGATCTCATGAGGAATTTGTACTGCACTTCATAATCACTAGTAGACTAATTGAGTCAATGAAATTACATCTGTAAAACTAGAGTATATAAAACCAGATACAACTCCACAGTGCCTGATTCGGTACCCACTGAAGTCAACACATGTTCTGTTGAATTTGATAGAAGTGGAATTGGAGAATTTTATGTACGTGATTACATAAAAGCTGCAAATTGACCAATACCTATGAAAGTGACAATATAATTGAGATTGTGTAGTTGAGCCATAATTTAAATTCTTCTCTTGTACCCATTGTTCACGTGCACGTGTATGTTTTTATATGGAATCCTGCGCCAATTCTTCATGAGGTCTCTGTAAAGCACCTTAATTGCTTAATGCAGTACCACACCTGGGATTTTGAATATGCACATGTCAAGAATTAAATCAACCAATAAGTATGTGGAATAATTACTATACCTAAATAAGCTGTCTTCAGTCTCCATGTAACAACTGTGGTCTGGGCTTCCTCTTGTGGAACTCATGCATTGGGCTTTTGCTGGATCTTTATACATACTTTCATTTGTTCACAGTACAGTCAGTAAAATTACAGTGCATAACAGCCACCTCGATCCATTGCTTCTAAACATCAAGTACTTACTGTTACCGAGTGAATAACGAGACTCTCCACAGCATTTGGAGGTACAGACAAACACAATGGTTACCACAAAATCATGTGCAGATGTAACTTCAACAGATAAGTGTATATTTAGGGAAAGGAAAATATTTTTGGTGTTATAATGCCACCTCAATAAAAAGAACAAGCAACTTTGTCTTTTAATTTATGGTACTGTGGTATTTGATATTATCAGTACTTGGTTAAGCATTGCTGGAGATTTTGTGATAACAGAGTACCTGCAATGCCAAGTAGAAAGGGAATGACCTTTAGAGCATTGTCGTTGTTCAGATATCTTTCCAGTAGGTAGGTCTAGTGCTCAAGCTGAGATTTTTTTTTTTTTAAGGTGATGTGTAAATGTGTTATTGTTGTGTTACTTGGGGCTTAACATTGTAAACATCTCCCACCTAATTAGCAGTGCTACACGTGACTGTCAGGTTACTTAGCGAATAGGTTGGCATTTATCTGACCCAGCTCAGTATGTTTAGTGTTTCTGAGGCTAATTAAAGACCCACAAGATTTCTTATTGGGAAAAGGATAATTGTGCCAGCAGGCCTAACAGTGCTGGCCCGTCTAATACGGGCTGCCGCAGTTGTATTGCATGTGCTTAACTGAAGTCTGTATGTGCAGTGACTCTTACCTGTCCCATTGTTTCTTCTATGCCAACCTATGCTCATGTACAAATGTGAAATACCTGTTTGGGGCTTAGAAATATTTGGCTGCCTTGCTACTTAAAATAACTAGTTAGATGTCCAAAATCTACAGCTGGAACCGAAAGGATTGGTAGCTTTGTAGTTGCCCATGGACTTCTGTCACTTCCTGTGAAGGTGTGCGTATTTTCACATCCCATTAAATTATGTAGCCAATATAAATCAGGATAGCTGGACTGCTGTCAATATAGTAATCCTAATTTATATCAAAGGTCTGGTCTCTCTGTTCTCTAGCTTGTCGGCATGTCTAAGATGACGTGATGATAATGAAGCATGGTATTTAGGCTGTCACTGATTTCAAAGGAGTTCACCTGTGTAAAGCTGAAGAATGCAGTTAAATCTGAGTTTGTATCAGGGTGCAACTGAGATCAGAGGCAGATTTTTGATACTCAAAGTGAGAATAAAAAGTGAAAAATCTAGTATGTAGGAATATGGAATACAGTTAGAATAATTTATGTTTTGCAATGAATTGAAGTGAATGAGCAGTTGAAGTTAACTTGACAGTGGGGGAAGGAAAAAAAAGCATTAATTGACATACTAGTTATAACTTTTCAAAACAGCCAGGGGCCTAGGAGAGCATGGAAGTATTGCTTCTCCATCAGGTCAGAAACTAGTTAATAGGAAAAGGGGAATAAACTCGCTTTTCCCTTTACGCTGCTCTATGTGTCTTGAGTGATTAATCTGTGCTCTGCCTCGAGCTGTTAATCTGCAGTGGTGATATTTCAATTATAAACGGCATTTTGTCCATTCCCTCTGGAAATTCTGGGTTTGTCAGTGCTAAGGCATCACTAATACATGACTGCAACTTCACTGATAACTGCACAGCTAAACCTTGTTTGCTTTCAAGAAACAATTTTGGAGGTTTATGGTAGTATCTGCCAGCATAAACTTTAATGCAGAAAGAACAGCAGCAATGCACATTTTCCATACACAAACAACTAAATTTGAGAGAACACTGCCTTGATGGAAGGATGGGCAACAGAGTGACTGGGTAAGGCAATGATTCTCCAAACTTCCCTATTTTCTGTAGGAAAACATGAAGAGTGAAAGTAGCAACATTAACATTCCTGTGCTGCCTTTGAGTGGATTCTCCTACCCTATTCTCTTGCACCTTTATATCTAACTTAAGGAGGTCTGATGACACGAGGGTGTTTATTCCAGCCTTAACTTTTCTGTGCTACTTAAAGCAAAGTATTTCTTGCTTTCAGGACTACTCTACCGATCTGATTGCTGAAGAATATAATTGGTTCTTACATCCTTATAAGATTGCTTTATTTATTTATGAACTGTTGTTTCCTTTCTACTAACCAATACCTCCTTTAAAAAAGTTAAAAAATCCACTAATGTCTTTCTTTCTGAAGTCATTTATCAGTCTTACGGCTTTCTTCAGAACTGACTTCAGTTTCTCTTCATTTTTGCGAGTAGAAATTGCGGCATTTCAAGCCTCAGCCTCTGTATCTGGTACTTGTTTACAGGGAGCGTGCAGCAAGTGAAAGGGCAGAGCAAGCCTCTCCTCCCTGGCTCACCAGCCCCATTCTGCGTTAATGGAAAAGCAGCCTCTACGTGTTATTTGATCCTTTGTTGTCTGGTAAGAGTGACACTAAGGAAACAGTTCTTGGTAACATTTTAAAAACTTTATTTCCTTGCACAGCCTCTTCTTGGTTAAGGGAGACCTTTGTTCGGGACAGGTCCATCCAGCATGAACTCCTTAGGGCAGGGAAATTCCACCACTACCTGGTGGCCATCTGGTTTAAAGAAGACAAACTACAAACTGGGTGACAATTCTATATACCTTTATTTTTAAGTGGACTGGTACTTCCACTTACTTCATTGGGATGCTTCCTGATTGCAAAATATTTGGATAAATTTGCAGGATTAGACCCTAAAATACAGGCCAACAACACTATGCATTTGAAGGGGTTCCCACATTGTAAATATTTTTCAGACGACTTCAATTTAAACTCTGTCTTATTTAAAGATTTTGTCATTGCGTTTCTAATACAGGTACTCTCAATACAGAATATTCAAAGGTGGTGTGATAGAGTAAGATTGGTTTAAAAGTCAGTATATTGGAATGTTTGCATTGTAGGTTGAGAGTCTTCATGATTAATGTTTTAAAGGTTTTTCTTTGCAATAATAACTAGAAATCTTAAAAGTATAAACCTATGGGAGTTAGGGCTTTGAGAAATCACTGGGAATGTTTAAAATATATTTAAAATGTTGAGTATATGATGAAATCTAGTAATATTTTATAGTTTGAAGGGCATTTCAAATTAAGTATTTGTACTGTTAAAACAGTTTAAGATCCTGGGCATGCAAAACCTATTTGACTTCATTAAGGCTCTGCTGAGATACCTCCTTGATTGCAGAATGAAAGCATATTTTAGATGAGCCTTCTTTTGATTAAGCAATTCCTCTTTGCTTGTCACATGCTATGGCAGGTAATGTAAAACCCGAAAACCTCCCCAAACCCGCCCAACTAAAAGAAAAAAAGCAAACCACAAAACAAAGCTTCAGCCAAAATAACAATTCTGCATTATTTTTTTTTTTAATAGAATACTGTGGAAGTGTGTTTGTGCAAACCAGAGTGCGATACCACGACAGGACTGGTACGTATTAATGGAATATTAAAATTGTGTGAGTTCCTCCGGACTGCGGTTTGAAGCTGCCCCTCTTGTGCTCCCGTTTGTCGGGCGGTCGCCGTACAGCTTCCTCGGGGCTTCCTCACCGACGGGGGCACCGGCAGGCCGGGGGGATCCCAGGCGTTAGCACGCAGTTACTGGTCTTCAGCAGCTGCCGTGTGCGGTCCTGGCACGCA
>NW_008824650.1:2894082-2909370 GCF_000699105.1 Pygoscelis adeliae
CGCAGCAGCCACCTCCGGGGGCCTGAAACGCGGGGGGTGCGGGCGGCTACACCCGGAGCCGGGCCTCGGAGAGCTGCAAGGGGGCAAGGCCCGGGCTGGCCCGCCCGCCATCGTGGCCCACTGACCTGCCGCTGTGCTGCCCCGAGGGGAGCAGGCCTTCCTCCTCTCCAGCTGCTCTCATCGCCTCTTTTCCTCCACCCAGCGACGGTTTTGCTTTGCAGGGTTTCCTCATTTACAGCAGGGCCAGGCTGGGCGCTGCAGGATGCTGTGCAGCGCTCGGTGCGGAGGGTTCACGCACGCCGGCAGCCCACCACAGCTGATGCAAAATAGTTCTCAGCGCTTCGTGTGTTTTAAGGCTCCTGTGGGCCACGGGCACAGTGTGTGTCCGGCTGTTCGCATGCCTGCTTCCCTTTGCCTGCATAAGTGCATCCTTCGTCCCTTTCTGTTTGCCCCATCTCTTGTCTGAAGCTGTAGGCTGCGTGCCCTAACGTGTCCTGCTTCCCCATCCTGCTAGGGATGCATTTAATCCTGGAAAGGGGTGCTGTGGCCCTTCTCTACATGCAGGCTGCGTGGAGACCCCTCTGCCTGTGGCATCAGACAGGCTGGGACCTGGGATTTGCGCCTGAATCCAGCTTTTCCACAGTCCTCGTGTGAATCAAGATTGGTAGGATTGTGAACCTGGATGCTCAGGTTGCTTCTTGAAATTCTGATTTGTCAGCATGATCAGGGATACCTACACTGCGCATAGAAACGCTGCCCAAGTTGTGCGTAGGTCTGAATATATTTAACCAATAGGCATATGAGCATAAATAACTTCATTATGGCTGTGCTGAAGTTTAGGAGCTTGGAAAGACACATCTAGGTTACCCATGTGAGGTTGATCAAGTTTCTAAGGGGGCACGCTGCAAGCAGAAAGCCAATTAAGTTGCAGTGGGTCAGAGCCAATTTTAAGCTAGTGCAGGGCACCAGCTTGGTAATGAGTTGTGCCACTGCATAAACGATGGGTCTACGTTAGTATGGCTAAAATTGAAGTAAGCCACTCCTAAATGGGGATGGCCTTGTTATTTGAATACAACTCTTTGAGATGACTTGGTCTTTGTAGGTTTTTCTGTCTGTTCCTTTAGCAGCAGTTTGCACTCTCTCCCTTGTTGAAATATGTGCAAGATGTGAGCTACGTTCTCACTTTCCTTCTAGGCTGTTAATGTTTTTCTTCTGTACTAGGTGAACTTGAGCGAAGATGGAGGGGGAAAGTTTGTGGTACTCTTCTAGTTTGTGCTTATAAGAAAGCTCAGCTTTATGGAGTTACCCGTTTGGGGTGTTGCTTTCTGTATGTTGCAGAAGCTCAGAATATGCTTGTGTAATGCCCTCTGAGCTTTGCCAGATTGGTAAGAGTTTGATTTACTCACCGTTTGGGGAGCAGGGAAGGTCCTCAAGGAATCCTAAGGATCTGTTAGGTTCCTCAGTAAGGTGAGGCAAAAAATCAAGCAGTGGGCATGGCCATGCTGAGGGAAGAGGTGGCATCTTTAATCTAAGATATTGTATTCTTTGGAGAAATTGGAAAAAATGGTTACCGTGATGCAAGCTACTAATTTGTTTGCTCTTCTTTAGTGTATGCCTGTATCTTGATCTTGTGTGATCAAGGAGAGAGAAAATGGGTGAGGGGGAATGCAAGCAAACAAATATACATGTTGCTGAATAGGTAGCATGCTGGAAATTCACATAATAACTTGTTTCATGTAAAATTGTGCCCATACTTTCAGCGAGTTGTATGGATGATCTTCTTTCCCATTTCATCTGTGAGAAATGAATTATTATAAATGAGTTATCAGTGCTACTTAATTATTGTTAGTTTTTGTTAACATCCTGTTTTATATCTTCTAGCTGAAAGTCATTGCTATTGATGAACATCTGAGAGTCATTTATGAGGATAATGTTCATTTTGATGAAGACCTTCCGGAATTTAAGTAAGGCTTTTTATATTTTACTTGGATAATATAATTTAGAACTTTGAGGATCGGGGCAGGGGGGCTGTTGCCTTATTTGGTCTCATTGATATATGTGGAGACATGGAAAAAGTTCATGCCATGTTCATGTTTCATACTTGACAAGGGTAGTATATGCTCTTGCCTTCCTTGGTATGTAAATATGGCAAGAACTCCCAACAGGAAATAAGTAAAAAAAATCTACCCCAAAGTATTATGTATAAATAAACCAAATTTTTTCTTTTGGGACTTCAGACCTGTGGACGTGACTGTTTCTTTTCGGGACACAGAAGTAAGCACCGCCTTTGTGTCAGGGTGGGATGCATATAACAGCAAGTAAATTGCATGAGGGGAACTTCTAAAAGGTGTTTGGAGACAAATTCAGTGGTTCCAGATCTCACAATAGGATGCAGGATGACAGTATTTGTTTACTTCAGTTAATAGATTAGAATTTACAAATGTCATCCTCTGTGGTCACAAGTTTCAATGAAGTACATTTATTTACTTGATGGTTTAACAGCAAAAATTGAATTTCATCTAGATTCAAGCCACTAATGGTGACAGTTAGGAAACTTAGAAGTAACGATGAATTACGTGGAGCCAATGAGCAGTATCAGCATTGGAGTCTATCACAGATCTTACCTCAGGATCAGAGCCTTTCCTTGCAAAATATTTACTTTGCAATTGGGTCGAACATCCCTTATGTCACCTCCTGGGAGCTGGCTTTTACTTTTTCAGGTTTCAGACACTGATCGTATCCTTGCTCCTTACATAAAAGCATTGCAAACTCTTTGGTTATTCATAAATTTGAAGAACTTTGCTTGGTGGGGAAAAAATTGCTTAATTTACCAAGAGAAAAATACGTTTTTTCTGTAGGACTCAAGGTGGAGTCTATATTCACAGTGACAGACTGACAGTCACTTCTCCCGTGCTAATGTGGGTCAAGGTATGAACAAGCTTTATATAGTTCGACTTCTTCCTTGCTGTTACTGAAATGGAAATGTATTCCAAGCAGCAGTGAAACTCATCATTCAAATCAACATAGTCCTTTTGCTTGTATTCTGTTTCTTTTAAGTGTTATTCTGTGTCTTTGGTATGGAAATATTAATGTTATCAAGAAATATAGTGGAAGTTGCTAACATTTTGAGGTTTTTTTGTTTGTTTATTCACTCTCTACTATTATAGCATTGTACGTGTGATTAATCCTTTCCTGACTTTCCCTCATTTGAAGAAAGACTATTTGTTTTTTCCTCATCTTCTTGTTTCATACGCAAAAGGAGCAGCTGTCGCTTTGCCTAGCTTAAATCTGTGTTTTTGTAGCATCCAGGTTACTTGCGCTATTTTTTTAAAATAAGCTTTGCTAACTAATTGATGTCTCAAATGGTAAGTGGTTAGCGAGTAATTTATTCAGTGATTTCCAGTCACTTTGACTGGTGTTTATTTTGAAATACCACATTCTTTTCTATTTTAAAAGAAAGCCTTCCTTGCTTCTGTACAGATTCTGCAATACTTGCTCTCATATGGTATTATGTAAATTTGTTTTACTGGTGTGATTTGAATAGTTAAGATATTTGGAAGCTCACAGAACCCCCAGCTGGTGATCCACAGTAGTTGACAAAGATTTGGTAAATTTGCTTGCAGTTGGTCTTTTGAACCATAATGAACAGGAACAGTTGTAATTATTAAATTAATAATATGATGATATAGGTATATGATGTTTCTTGGGAAATTCTGAAGTCTTGCAGTGGTCCGTTTGTCAAGATAGTCTGGGAAATGCTGATCTGAATGAGACTATGTAAAGATAGATTAATTTTTGGTTTTAAACTTCAGGAAAATGTGGCAAGAACAAAATTAACCTAGGTGCTTAAAGTGCTAAAATTCACTTGAATTAGCCTTATATTAAAAAGACCCTGAGTTTTCAGCTGACACTGGGGGCAGTGGTATTGAGGATACCTAACATCTTGTAGGACGGGGTGCAGGGTGCACCCCATTAAGATTTCATAGATTTCCAAAAGTAAGAACAGAAAAAGATAATCCTGCTTTGTGTCTGGCACTCTTTAAAAGTGGCTTTTTAATGAATTGGAATTCTTTAACTCTTGCCTCTTATTTAGGTTTAAAGAATGGAACTTTGTGGTTCAGCTTGTTTAAAGATCTTTTTTTTCCCTGTGTGATTCAACTTTTCTTTTATGGACTCTTACTTAGTACATTAATTTATGCAGCTTCTTGAGAAGTCCATAGTCATTAGCTAATTTTTCATTATCTGCCAATGAACTCTTATCAGTGATGACATGAATTTACTGTTTAATTCCAGAGATTGTGAGTGTGCATAATTTGATAGCTCGTTACAGTCATTCTTGATTCTGTTTGTTCTTGTAGGCTCTGGATATGATTTTGGAAAAGATGAAATCTTCGGGCTTTAACTTCTCTCAAGTTAGAGCTTTGTCTGGTGCTGGCCAGGTTAGTTTATGAATAAAAAATTCAGTCTTACTATATTTCTTCAATAGAGTATAAGGTATAGTGATAAATTGCATTTAAATAATTGTATTGCAGAAGACCATAATGACATCAAGTAAGACCAAAGCTTCTATGTAAGTGTCCATTAAAAGACACGTTCCTCAGGGGAGCTTAAAAACTGAAGCACCAAAGCAATCACTAGACGGTAATGGGAGTGGAGGATGAGGTTTACAGTGCAGTTGTTTAGATCAGTATAGTGCATGACTAGTTGGTTTTCTGTTGTTTAAATTCTTTGTATGTACAGATTCTGAAATGACGGGTCATTTTGAATTTCAGCATATCCAGGTGCTTGTGGAAATGGGGTAGAAAAAATAGCAAGGAGCGCAGTTTGCTGAAGGCATAGTAACGTCCTGTTGAGCACAGTTTTTGTTGGCGAGGATAGAGATCTGCCTAGGAACAACAAAAACCAAATGATGGTAGGCTTTGATGCAGAAATGACAAAGATGCTGCCACGATTTAGCCTGTAGTGCATAATGCCTTTTTTCTGAGATTTATAAAACCCATCCTGACATTTAGTCAGTTAACCAGTCTCCTAGTACTCTGGTGAAACAAGGAAGTCTTCTATAATTTTCGCAAATGATATTCAGGGTGAGGACAGCACCAAAGCAATAGCTAATTCTGACACATGAGGTTTAGGTTATTCGTCTTGATATATCTGGGACTAATTAATCAAAATTCTTGCTTTCATCTCCGTGTTTCATTGATTTCAGTTGAAAGTCTGAGCAACGTGTCTGAAAATCATAGCTGGGTATCAAGGCTGTGTTACGAATTCTTCAGTGGAACAGAAGTTAGGGACTGCCAAGTAACCCCAGCTTAGTCAAGTGAAAAAAGGAAGTGCATTTCCAGATTGCCCGTATTCCCTCTATTTTACCCATCCTCCAACAAGTTGGCGATATCAGCTTGGTGCTATAGTCAGATTCTTTCAGGTAGAACAGATTTCATTTAGTTGCCCCCTTCCAACCCATATTGTCTCTCTCCCTTTTCTCTTTGAAGAACCTTGTCTTTATGCTGCAGATCACTGCAGAGGTGCACTGATGCGCCAGTGTTTGTCCCAAAGAAGGGACAAACTTGGTCTCAGTTGTGTGCAGAAATGGCAGAGATGTGAAATACAATCTGGATCACACTGTGGTCAAGTACTCTGTGCCCAGGGGGTTCTGTGTGCACTTGGTGCCATCAGAACTATTAGTGGGTCACTGCATGGTGCTTTGCAGTTTGCGTCGGGTGTCCTACAGGTGCAAAACAAGAGATGCCTGGCTTGAGGAAGCCGCCTGAGAGGTGGAGCTTAAATAACCTTCTCAATATTATGCGGTCTGCTAGTGGTGACTGGGGCAGGCATGTAAGTGAAGAATCTGGGGGCTGTGCTGAAATAGCACAGAACTAACGGTCTTGACTGTGGAGCCCTGGCTACAGCTCAGAGAGCCCTCAAAGAAGTATCTAATGCCATTAGCAGTATTATAATAGTTCCCACTAGAAGTTGCTATAGTTCAAAATCATCGTCTCTTGACTCCTATGTTTTCTGGTTTAGTATATGCTTTGCTCAATTTTAAAGAGTCTTTTAATGAAGCACTTGATTTGAAAAGGTAGATTTTTTTGGTCCTAATATGGAGAGAGTTCTCTGTCCCTTAGAGTTTGAAATTCAGATCAGGATATGAACTTTGTGGCTTGGGAGGGTATCTCCAACTCCTGTTTTGTACTTTCTGCAGCAACATGGGAGTGTGTACTGGAAAAAAGGAAGCATCCAAATTTTAAAGAATGCATCATCCGAACTGCCTTTACATCAGTCACTAAAGGTAACGTGCATAAAAAAACTCGGAAGGGAGAGCTACACTGTCCTTTTTCCGATCCTTACACATTGCTTTTCTCCTTGCAAACCTTTCCTTGTTTGGCTGAGTTGCGTGCCCGTGCGGCATAAAGTGAAATGTACTGGTTATTCCTTCAACTCCAGGGCTTTTGGTATGTCTTTTTCCCCTGAGTGACAGTATATACTGCTTTAAAAGCTTACAGGTGCCAGTGGGTGACCCAGCATCTTTTCTGTGTCAGAGTAACAGCCTGTTTGTTCTTTTACGAAACACAATATTTTTGGAAACAACCTGTAAATATTTTACATTTTTATATATTTGTAGTAACAAAAACTTGTGGTGAAAAATACTATCGTACCTGAGTTTCCTTGCAGTGCTTGCGATTTCATTAGAAAATATTAAAAAATAAAAAAGACCAGTTTACGCTTACGTTTGAAAGTATGGAAGTGTAATGCTGTGTGGACACAAACTCCTAACAAGTACATTGTTGAACCTCAACATTTTGTTTGTGTGTGTTTTTGGTAAGTTTTGAACATAGACTTGACAATCTTATTTAAAAAGAAAAGTAGGGAGGAATCAGCTTTCCTCTTGAAGACCCTTACCTTCCTTACTTCAAGATCAGAAAGGACAGTTGTACGTTGAAAGAGAGATATTTGTGTAACTGGTCTGTTAAATGATTAATTTTGGAAATATCTCATCTGTGCAAAACTCATGGAACCATTCCATTAAAATGCTCTCTGGTGGTGTACTAAGCCTCAGTTGCATTTCCAAATGGTTATGTCAGTCATTAAAGAGAAATCTGTTAGCAGAGCTGTGGAAAGATAATCTGATTGTTTAGAGAGGAGTTCTAAAAAGTGGGGCTAAACTTGCATAAAAGGGCCCGGGGCTTTGGCTACCAAAGGAGTGTACTGAGACATGCAGTTTATGTCAAGTAACAGCAGAAAAAGCCTGTTGCTTCCCTCTGGTGTGAAGTTTGGGTTAAACTTTTCACCACTGACCAACGTGCTGCCCAGTATCTGCTTTCCTGTAATTATCGAGAGGAGACCAGAAGGCACATCAGAGAACTGAACTGTGAGCTGATACGTAGGTCTGCTGTATTGCTATTACTCCAGCAGGGACTTCTTAGAGATCAGTCTTACTAATAAAGGATATTGTTCATTGCAGGCTTGTTTTTCTGTCAGTAACAGCCCCATCTGGATGGATTCTAGCACAGCTTCCCAGTGCAGCGCTCTGGAGAAAGCCGTGGGGGGAGCACAGCACCTAGCAAGTGTCACTGGTTCTCGAGCCTATGAGGTAAGGAACGGATGGGAAGAAAGTTCTCAGCAGAGTCTTGTGGTAGAAACAATTCTGCCATTACAGTGTTACCACAGCAGGTAATGATCAGCCATTAACTATGAAAGAGTTTTTGAAGAAACTCCAATGATACTGTGCTTTGCAGTAGTCTCACAAAGGAAGATGTGGAAATTTTAAAGTGAAATTAGGCAAACACTGGAAATTTTGCTGCAGGAAGCAGCTAGGGTGAGCTGTTGCATTTGGCCACTGGTTCTGAAATACAGTGTTTGGTGGCTACGTGTACAGTCCCAGGGCCTGGTTCTCCTCTGGGAGCTCCTGTGCAGCCACATTTCCGTTGGGATGGCAATCCAGTTTGTGTTACAAGTTTACTTGGGGTTATGACCCCCCTGTTTGTGGATCACTGCTCTAGGTTACTTCTGCAATTAAAAAATTGGCCTTGTAATGTTCTCTGAAGGCTAACAAGCAGCTGTTGACTGAGAAAAGTGAGTTTTAGAAGTTTGGGAGGCTATCAGAGAGTACTCTGTCACTGGTCTCCTCTTCCTGGCACTTCCCTCTTTCCTAACTGTGACAGTGAGTTATGGAGTGGGAGCGGGGCTGCCCTCCAGGCATCTCAGCACCTGGCTATTCTTACTGTTGGTTCAACAGATTAAGGCGCTAACCTCCCAAATTGCTGATTCTGTTTTTGAATCATCATGCAAGGTTCATGGCCAGTGTTGAAATCAGACTTTGCATACCACTAACAGTTTATTTTTCACTTGCTAAAGATTAAGGTTTCAGTGTTAAAGTTTTTTGTCATTTGATATAATACATGGATGAAAAATAATTATTCTTAGAACTATTATTAGCCTGTGCTGGAGTTGCTTCTTTGTGTATGAAACTTCTGCTTTGCTCCCAATTCACCTGCCTCAGAGAGGTACATAGGTTGGGTAGCCTAAAGCTTTTCAAGAGTTTGAAGGCAGCATTTGAATTGTCCTGGTTCCTGTGCACAGAATAAGTGTGATTCATTCCACTGAACTGTCATTTCTGAAATGTGAATTATGGATAGTAATGCTTTTTCACATGCTTTTTTTTTCAAAAGGTGAGCAAAATTCTCATAATGAGACTATGCGTTATAGCCTGTTTAGTGCAGATTGCCTGCTGTGCACTGACTTTCATCATGCATCAGGCAAATTAAATTTCCAAAGTGCAATGTACTGAACTCATTACACAGAGTTAGTGATTATTGACTCCATTTAGTGTTTGTGTTTCTAAGCATTTCCATTTTTTTTCTCAGCGTTTTACAGGAAACCAGATAGCAAAGATTTACAGCCAGAATCCTGAGGTCTACATGCAAACTGAGGTTGGCTCAACTTTAATACACTTATTGGAAAACATAGTTGAAAATCTTTTAAAACTAATTTTGGGGGGATGTCAGACTTTTTTGCTAAAGAGTATTTTGATTCGTATGTTTGGTTTTAAGATTAAAATTGTAAATTTGATTATTTTTGGTTTTGTTAAATTATTAGTCATTAGACAGATAAAAATCGGGCATGAAGTTCTGTCTGGAATGTTACATTTAACACAGCGGGCTATAGGGGATCTCACCTTTGTGGAAGATGTTTTAAAAAACAGACTTTCATTTGGGTGGTAATAAATCGTATGTACAACAGTTCGAATACAAGTGGGTAATTAAGCACACAGTTGAAATGTTCACACTTAGAACTGGCCGTTTGCATGCAGAAATGTGATTGCTCTGCCGTGCAAAGCTGGCATCCGTGCGGATGCGTGTAGGAAAAAGCCTGCAATCGATTCTAGACTTTTTTCATAGTTTTTCCCTTGAGGAGCTACTTTTAGTCTATTATTACAAATGAATTGCATTGTGTAGTTGGTTTCCTTCTGATTTTTAATTTTCAGAAATCAGCTTGCAATTCTATTATTGTTTCAGTTTGTTGAGTCTGCATCTAGCTGTGACTGAAAAGCCATGGTTTGAAGCAGGGTGAAAACTCCGTGCAAATTATGGTGTAAATGAGGGAAGGGCTCCTATCGTGTGATTAGAATATGCCAAACATCCAGACCAGGGAGGTCAGACTGTTCCTGTTTTTGTATTACTGCAGTTCTTTATAGTATTGATCATAATTTTTTTGTGGCTTTTAAAATCAGGCCCCTTGGGGACTTCATGGGGAAGTGAGTTGCAAAGTTTACTCTGTATTTTGTGGGACAATGCTTCTATTTTTTCCATTTTTTCTTTCTAAGTACGTTTTATACCCTTCATGCTAGTAAGCGATGGGGTGAAACAGAACACTAATACAGTCTGATCATAAGCTTAAGACTAAATTTGGAGAAAAATGCATTAGTGAAGGGGAAGTGGGCCTGTGGAACTGAGAACTAGTCAGACCAAGCTCAGACTTTGAGGGCTGGTTGCACTGATGGCACCTTTTAGCAAAAAAGGATATGCAAGATATGTTCAAGCACAAAATACCTCTATGCCAGAGTTGCTCTTGGGAACCCTCAGGAAGTGCTTAGCAGCTCATCAGTCTCAATGACGTGGAAGGTGGATGTTTTTCCTTCTCTAGGTCAGCTTGCTAAACTGGCTGATTCACAGTTTAACTTCATCCTTTTCCTTCCATTTCAGGCAGCTAGTGCCCGTTGGGGCACCACAGAAGGTAGGCCTTTGTTATCGAAGCACAATGTGATATATTCTTGGGGAGAGACGCATGAAGAGCAAGTGCATCATTAAGTTTCCTGGTCATTATAACCACCTCTTTAGAGCTCTGGCTATAGTCCGTCTTTGAATGCTGTGTGAAGCAGTGGTTTTGTGATCATTAATAAAAAACCTGTCACTGCTGGCTCACTCCACCAGTAGAGCTTTGATTCTGATTAGTTATTGGGCGACAGTCATATTTCTTCTGAATTAGTCAGAGCACACAATAAGGAATTTGTCAGCTTTTATGCCAGCTTCTTGGGAACAGATAATACTTGATCCTGCAGAAAGCTTGGCGGTAGCCGGTTAACTTCGTAGTTTGTATAGCAGATTTGAAGTGGAAGCAAGTTCATGTTGGATCATGTGGCTGGGGCATTTTTGGGCCAGTATTAGAAGCCCTACAGTTGGATTTAATGCATTGTTGGAACATACCCTGAGGCAGAGCTGCAGGTAGCAGTTCAGTTCAAAGCTGATTATTACCAGCTCCTGGGAGTAACTCCTGGGAGGTCTAGAGTCTCAGCTGGGAGGAAGGTAAGAGTTCACGTAAAGGTGCTAGCAGAGCTTTGCCAGAGCTGCTAAAAAGCTTACAGACCTGTGCTGTGGGTTGCCCAGTGCATGGTTTCTGGGTATTTCCCCTGTTGTCAACATAGAGGTGGGTTCCCTCCCCCCCCCCCCCCCCCCCCCCCACTCCTTAGCAAGCATTTTTCCTTGAAATGAGGTTCTGTGATACACCGAAGTTGTGAATTAATTAATGATAACATAGAGTATGCTAATATTCTAGCATACTCTAATTTTGCATGTTTCAGAATGCAAAGCTATTAACAGCTTTTATCATGGGGTTACTTTTAGATTGATAACTGCAGTACTACTTAGGCAGTAGGATAAAACTGAATAATCCTTCTAGGTGTATTTTTGTGTGCTTTCTGTGCCTAACATTAAGTATCTATTAAGATTTTGTGCTTCCAATTACTTCATTATTTACTTTCTTTGAAGTGAATACTGATGGGACTCACTCTCTCACACTTTTTCTTTCAGAGAATCTCTTTGGTTAGTAGTTTTGCAGCTTCTCTTTTCCTAGGAGCCTATGCACCCATCGATTACAGTGATGGTAAGTGTGTGGGCTTTTCTTGTAGTGACAATTCAACGAGGAAATTTTCCTTTCCATCCCCACCTTACATAAAAGGGGGACAAGGTCTCTGCTATTTATTTTCAGTCTTTAAACTTCAGTGACAAGTATATTAGATTTTAAGCTGTTACTCCTTTCAATTTGTTGCTGCTCTTGATGGTGCTGTCAGCTGTGCTTATATGCACCATCATACTAGGATTCCTATTTCTACAAAATGGATCCACAGAAAATATTCTTAAATGAAATTGTACCATTTTTTCATTACTTTACGATGTATAAAGGAACGCTGAAATATCTATTTAAAAGTATGAAAAAGTTGTGGAATTTTAAGCTAGACTTCATAGTTCTGGTATTTGTTCTTTGGTTTTGCTGGTTTAGCTCTGAGTTGCACAGGATGTGAACAAGATGTATATTGTGATTATTTTTCCCCCCACCTAACTGGAGTATGAATCTGCAAGAGAAGTATCTTTTCAAAATGAACCAGAGGAAAAAGCATAAACCAAGCAAAAAAAATCCTAAACTCAGTTAAAAAAAAAAAAAATTAACCTTCCATATCTCTCTATTCATCATAACAAGGACAAACAAAAAAGTGACAAGGCTAGTCTCTCTCTTCTGTTGTGTGTTATCTCAGTTATCCAGCTTTTAAATGGCAATTTTAAGTGGCAATTACAAAGGAAACCATTTTCCTGGGAGCTGTAGTGTTATTTCTAAATCGCATTTTTGATTCCTGCTCTGAAACTAAGAGAAGATATATTTCAGAGCTGAAAGGTTAGATAACAAGGCTCTCTAAGGAAATTTTGCATTATAAAGCCATAGTTGACACCCATGTGTTAGGACCAACTCATTTTTTCTCCTTCGTTTTTCCATCAAAGCTCATAGGAAAAGGCACGATACCTCAATTTTAGCTAATGGACAACTTATTCAATATCAGATCTGCCAGTTATACTTGAGACCTTAAAAATTGCAAGACAATCCATGCTTATTTTACAGCAGTTGTCAGATTATTACATCTGTCTTCTGGTCCTGTTCTGTTAGCCATGTATTTTCACAGCTGTATTTTATTTTTTTGTGTGTTATTGGCAACTATATCTCTTTGGAGATTTGCACTTTGCTCCTCAGTAGGCCCAAATACTGAGCACTTGAGCTAGTTCTGTGGGTTGTTGAGTGGCTGGTGTCCTGCCTTTCAAATAGAGATGGTGAGATCTTCAGGGTACTTCTTCTGATAAAGAAATATGTTGATTTTTTATTTTTCAATGAGAGTGAAGTGTTAATTTTGATTAAAATGTTTAAAAATATAAGCATTAAAAAATTACTCATTTTGGGGTTGTGGGTGGGTTGGTTTTTTTTTTTTTGGTAATGTTATCTCTGCCTTTTCTACTTGGAAGCAAGTGGGGGAAATCCGTGCTTCTTCAATTTCGGAACATGAAAATTTTGAAAATCAAAACATTTTAAACTGAAGAAAATGAAAATTTGCTTAATTGATAAATTTTCTTAGAAAATGTATTGCATTTTTCAGACAGCTCTAGGAGAGCCTGTTCTGTTACACCTCTGGATATTTATGGAACTTGAATAAATGTTATCTGCTGTTCAGAGCATGTAAGATTATTAAATCTTTGTGTGAAAAAAGATAAGAGAGCTAAGCAGAGCGTTATAGTTCTCTTTACAAGACACAAGATTTTTTGGCGTTGTAAGCTGTATTTTATCTTGTTCGTTCTTTTCTTCTGCTAACATAATGAGAGAGAATTTTAATTCTAGTAATAAAATATAATTATAATGTATGCAGTGGTTATTCGGATGCAGTGGTTATTTGGATCCAGCTGAAAAACTTGTTTTCTTGTCATTTATGATTTCTTGCAATTCACTTGATCTTTTACATCGCACCTGTATATTGTAGTTTAAAATGCATCTCTCAAAATAATGTTCAGATAATAGACCTATTCTTCATTTCTGTAGGTTTAACTTCAGGTCATATCGTCTTTAAAAGACCCTGTCAAATTGTTTAGCTCTGCACAATAACTTATCTCTCTAAATTTGCAGGTTATTGTAGGAAATGTGCTATTCAGTTTCAGGATATTTTTTTTTTTTCCTTTCTTTTTAAAGGTCCAATCTCGTGAGGTTCAAATCACTCCCCGTGAATGGCTGAGCACCCTGGGTGATTGATTTAAAAAAAATCAAATTACATTCTGGTGGAATGAAGAATGATTTTCATTTATATTGTGCAGATGTTAAAAATAAGATACATTTGGGACCTAAACAACTTGAACACTTGAGGCATTGTTTCTTTTAGAAGACTTAAAGAACAGCTATTCAGCTCTTGACCTAGAGAAGCTTTATCTTTTGAAATGGTTTTCTAAGAGCCTTAGGCAAATCATAGCTTAGCATACTTGTTTTTGTTGTTCTGTCAAACAAGGATGGTTTGAACTGAAGCCTTTTCAGAAGGAAGTGTGGTGGGCTGAATTTACTCCTAATGTAGCTTGTGTGGTGTCAGCAGTTACGCCGCTCACGATTTTACCTCACTGAAAAGGCAATCCAGAGTGCTGTAATACAGATGCACTTAACTGTTTATAAATGTATGCAAATATTGATCTTTAGTTTGTTGATTAATAAAACCAGTTAGTCTGCATCGTTTGGTCTTTGTAATGAATTTTTTTTTTCTTCCCCCAGCATTGAAGCACTTAGTTTTGTATATGTAGTAAATATTAGCAAGTCCTGATTGTGCTCCTGGTCATTTTATGTTAAAAGTCAGTGATGCTTGCAGTGAAATTCTGAGTCCTATTAATCCACGTATTGACCCTTTCCTCAGTCCTTACTAGACCATGACCTTGGCTATTGACCTTCACTGCTGATGGGGTATCCATTTGGAGTGTTATATGTCCATTTGATATGTTAAACTTAGCAGCGCAGATCATGACCAGAGGTCATGAGTTGGGTGCTTGAGTTAGGAACTCACTGTGCATCGCTCCCTCTATAATCAAAGGAGAAAGAGAAGCAGTTCCAGCGAGCATTCAGCTCTGGTTTTTATTTTTCAGTGACTAGAGATTCTCATGCAAGTGCCCACAGTTGGATAGGATGAATCCAGGCCAACAGATTAATAGTTCTTGTAAAACAGTTGTTTCACATCTTTTAAATGAGTTTCTGAGGGTGGGGTAAATTAGCTCAACTTTATGCCCTGAGGAAAGATTAGCTCATCTTTCTTTTTCTCAGGGCATATTAAAGTCTTTGTGCAACTATATCTACCAGTCAATAAACTGAAGTGTTGTTTCTGTATAATATAAGCTTAGACCTTTTCAGTTATAAAGGTTAGTGTTTTTCGTGTTTCTTGCAGAGAAGATTGGAGGCTGTCCTCATGTCTTCCAAAATTGCATTGGAGGATACTGGTTACATGTTTCTCTAGGCTTGCGGGGGGGGGGGGGTTTTTTTTTTTAAAAAAAAAAAAAATTTTTTTCAAAAAACCCACAGAAAACAACTACCTTTTCTCTAGTAAAATTCCTATTTATTTAACGTTTCTGTTGCTCATTGGTTAATTTAATTTAGCAAAGGGGTTCTTGGCCTTTTAGATTAGGGACTTCTCTGGGAAAATTTATAGATTTACTTATTTCCTCTTAGAATGCCTTGTTATGCTCAAGAGCTTGGGACATGAGGCTGCTCACACCCTCTGCCTCCGGGAAGTGCAGACAGTGATGCTGGGGTCAGTTTACCCTGGAAGGACTCGCTTTACCCCTGGAAGGAGGGGATGGCTGGATTTAAGAGTGGTCTCGTGTAGAGAACTGAGAGAAGCTGGAGTAAATCTTGCCATCTTTCCTTTTCTGTGGGTGGTAGCAATTTTGACAGCAGCAAAGGGAAATGCACCTTTTGCCTGTGGGAGGCGTGTTGCACTTTGTGCTCTGTCAAATT
>NW_008824650.1:2909384-2915741 GCF_000699105.1 Pygoscelis adeliae
ATAAACCAGTGCATAATTTGTTAAGTGTGTTTAATTTGCCTGAAATGGGATTGATTAAACTTAAATATATTTAATTCTATTTTATATGTTATTAAGTATAATCTAAATATCGTACTGTTTGGCTTGGGTTATTCCAGTGTCTCAGCTGGAGTGTGCAACGCTGTTTATAACACTGTGTGAAGCACTAGGTCCAGACCTTGCTGATGGTGCTTAGGATTGGACTGCACAAATAGATAACTCTATAAACGTTATTAAATTCATTATTAAGCCTATGTGAAAAAGGCTGCTGGGAATTGATAGGGTGGGCTCATTTGTGCGTCCGTGACCAGCAGTAGTGTATGTATGTGGAGTGTGTGGCAGGCGTGTGCCCTTCTTCAGAATAAGAGCGCTGCTAGAGCCTTGTGATGTGCTGGCTGAGATGTGGGTTGCATCCCTTCTCTTCCTCTGTGTTCCAGCATCGCAAGCATAGTCTTATTCCACAGACACTGCAAGTCGGGTCAACTTCACTGACTTTGTGTTTTAAAAAGTTTAAAGATGTACTGAATTTAAGTAAATTTCAGGTTTTCTGCTGTGCTCAGCTGAGAGTGTGGCTGTGTTTCTGAGATAAATAAGTCGTGGGCTAAACAGCCTTTGAAATGAAAATGTTAATCTAGAATAAGACTGATACGTCCCTGAACAGTACTAACCAGAAACACATACAGATTTTCAAGTTTAATGAAATGTGCAATTAAAGGCATCTTAGACACATAAGCAAGGGATATGGGGTGCTCAGTATGTTTTGTAGATTTCAGTTGGGCTGTTCAGCATTTCTGAAAATCATGACTTTGGTATTCAAAGCTGGACTCTCCAAACTAGCCTCAAAATTAAAGGCTACATTTGAAAATTTGACCTCTTGCCCCTTTTTTTTTTTTTTTTGACTTCTAAGCCTTTATTTGTCATCTCTGAAGAAGGAAACATTGATAGGGAGGAAGATTAGTCAGCATGGATTTAGATGCTTATATGATACTCTACTCAAAGGTAGGAGTAGTGTAAAGCCATACCACCCAGGGGGGAATTTCTTCATTGTTAGGTCTCAAGTGAGCACAACACACCTTCAAGTGACATTGCTGCATCACCTTTAGGGAGTTGTGGTGAAGTCTTTGTCTAAGGTGGAAGATTTGGGGAGGAATTGATAGGGAGGCATCCATGTTCTTCCTTTTGCTCTTAATTTGGGAATAACTGAATTGTCTAATGCATTGTGACGATCAGAGAAGCCTTTTCTGCTACCTTTACAGGTGAAAGCTCTCCAGAGGCTGAATCATCAGTATCCTTCATGCTTAAAAGAGCTGTAACCATTCTCTTTGAATGTAAAATGTGCATCTGTAAATTTTCTGTTGCCTGTAACGAGGTGGAATTTTCTGATACAGTACTGTCGTGTGTTTAATGATGTATGCCTCTTGTTTTGATCTGTCTTGTAGGTTCTGGTATGAACTTGCTGCAGATTTGGGAAAAGGTATGGTCAGTGTCCTGCCTTGATGCTTGTGCACCTGGATTAGAGGAGAAACTAGGATGCCCTGTACCATCCCATTCAGTCCTGGTATGTGCCTGTCTAGAAGAGTTGTAAGCAACAAATAAAGTTTTGTGTTGAGAGTTCTGGTAATAGTACTTTCTTGGAGTATATTTGTGTGTGAGCACAAGCATGCATGCACAGTTATCCTTAGAGCTACGCTGTTTGACTTAATATTTCCAGGTGTGTTTTGAATGTGTATGCCAGAGCAGAAACAGACATCTTTGAAAACTGACTGGTAGCTGGTGTCTGTCGTAGCTTTCATCGTTGATCACCTTGGATTCTTGTATGCCCTGGGCTATGATGAGAAAAGTTTTGGTAGATGCTCCAGTGATAAGGGTCTTGGGAGTCCCCCACTCATGCCCGCAAACACTTGGTCACTGCAGAACTGTGCACAGTATTTATTACTGCAGAAAGAGAGCCCAACATTTGCATTTCTTGACAGGGACCTTGTTTTAAACTGTTTGTAGAGTTAATGAGGTAATCTTTGTGAATAATTTGGGATATTTAAAGCTCCTCAGCTCATGTGGCATAATGGTGAAATCAAATCAAGCCACACATCTCTTAGAGTAAATGAATTTAGTCTTACTACCCAGCACAAAAAGAGCTATTGCTTTAGCTGGTGCACATCTAAGAGAGTGTAGATACTCATCACCTGATCCATCTGAATTCAGTGCGGATCTTCTGTAGCGGAGAGGAACATATAAAAAAATCCTTATAGATGTCCTTGTATTATTTACGGATAGTTTTCTTCTCCTGTTTTTTCTCTATGGCTATCAAATGTGGCTTACAGTTTGTTGTGGCTTAACCTCAGTGGGCAACTGAGCACCACACAGCTGCCTGCTCACTCCCCCCGCCCCAGTGGGATGGGCGTAAAAGTGAGAAAACTTGTGGGTTGAGATAAAAACAGTTTAATAATTGAAATAAAATCATCATCATCATAATAATAGAAGAATATACAAAGCAAGTGATGCACAGCGCAATTGCTTACCACACATCAACCGATGCCCAGCCAGTCCCCGAGCAGCAGCCCACCCCGGCCAGCTTCCCCCAGTTTATGTACTGAGCGTGACGTCATATGGAATGTCCCTTTGGCCAGTTTGGGGCAGCTGTCCTGGCTGTGCCCCCTCCCAGCTTCTTGTGCCCCTCCAGCCTTCTCAGTCGGTAGAGCATGGGAAGCTGAAAAGTCCTTGACTAGTGTAAGCACTACCTAGCAACAACTAAAACATTTGTGTTATCAACATTATTCTCCTGCTAAATCCAAAACCCAGCACTGTACCAGCTACTAGGAAGAAAATTAACTCTATCCCAGCCGAAACCAGGACACAGTTCTTGACCCCTAAAGTAATAGGGGTCATATTCCAGCATTTGATGTTGTGATGTATATTAATGTTATGTTTCCTCTTATGTTTGCATTGAATTTCTAATTTCTATGTATTAATATTTATGTATGTGTGCAAAATAGATGGATGTGTTTATGTTACTTGATGTGAATAACTGGAGAGAGACCCAAAGCTAAAATGCTACTATTTACTTAACCTATTTAAAAATCTAATCTGAGGGTATTTCTGTGAGGTTCTCAAGAACAAAAAAGTTGGATTCAAAACCTTTAAAATATTCATTCATACCTTAAATACACAGAAATGATTATTACAGCTGCTTTGGGGTTTTTGAGTTCTATGTTACAACACATTGTGTCATACATTGCAAGATTACTTTCAATTTTTTGAGCTTTTTTCCCTCTCGCTCTTTCTTTCCTTAGGGGCCCATTTCTCCATATTACAGTCAGCGTTATGGGTTTAGCCCAGACTGTAAAATAGTAGCATTTACAGGAGACAATCCAGGTGAGATGATTAAATGTATAAGATTCTGTGAATATGATTATGTACGTACTAAAACTCTAAATCAATCTCATTGATTCTCAGATGCTCCCTATACAGTGAAAGAATATTGTGTTTATTGGCATTAATACCTTTTCCCAACAGCCTTCCACTACTGGTTCTTCTGAGGTATAGGCATCTTAGATAAGCTGAGTATGACAAATGAATTCTCTTTTGCCTAGTAATAGAGGTGACTTCATTTGCTTCTTGATAACTTCAGTTTTGGTTTGCCTGCCCCTAAGAAACTATTCTTACTATGAACTGCTAACATTTTAACTTAGAAAATATGAATTAAAAAATTGCTGTTGTGTCTTTTCAAGCAAAAAGGTGGAGATGGACCTCATAGGCTTTCTCTAAGAATTAGAGCTGTCCTTTTGTCAGACTGATAGATCTCAGTATAAGGGAACATGTTAATTTAGAGTCAGTTTTTGGAATCCTGGAGACTGTTTCAGTGTAGAGCAAAGTCGTCTGTTTCTTAAGACTGTGCAAATAAAATACTTATCCATATTACAGTAGCATATGCAGGTTTGAGTCAAGATGGAGGCTTTGTCATGGTATATTTTACATTCATATTCTGGGAGATGGTTAAACTCTGCATTTCCCAAAAGTCCAATTTTTCTTCTAGAGATTCAAATCCAGCTTAGTCCATATGTGAGTAGTCTGACGTAAGTGGGAGTGTTTCTCCTTTAAAGTGTGTTGTTAAGTAAGGCTCCACTGTATTTAAAACCTGAATACATAAAACATTAGAGAATTATGCAGTTCCGTAGTCTTTTGTCTTGAGCATTTTGATTCTGTTAAAAATCACTCTCTCGCCCAAATGCTTTGCCCATCTTTTACAGTGTATAGACCAAGGCCATCATGAGCATATTTGCCATTTATGTTGTACTTTGAGATGGTGAATGTGTTGTATTATGATGTCTCACGCAACATGCTATAATTGAGTCAAACGAGTAACTTTTTATCTGGTATTCTGACTCTTTGCTTTCAGCGTCATTGGCAGGGATGAGCCTTCAAGAAGGAGATATTGCAGTAAGTCAAAACATACTCCTGAAAACTGGCCATATCCCTGAATAAATGAAATACATGAAATGTAAAATAGCTGTAGGTTGTCAGTTAAATTTATCTGCTAGAGTTGATTTTCTGTTTATTGGATTCATGCTTGTTTTATTTCTATCAATCTGTAAGCTGCCTGAAAGATTTTAAGTGAACTCTTGTGACTATTTTTAACTAATGCTCCAGACATTAAAACCTGTCTCCATCTAGTATGTATTTCAATGGTGTGACAACCTAAGTCAGAGCTAGCTTCAACATGAATCCAATTGACTTAATGTGTAATTTAAAAACAATTAGTGGTAATAACAAATGGTTTTAATTTAATTTCTGTATTGCTTTCCATGCACATTGCGATAACACTTCAATTATTTTATTTTTTTTTCCCCCTCCAGATTAGCCTTGGCACAAGTGACACATTGTTTCTGTGGATCCAAGAACCAACTCCTGCCTTAGAAGGTCATATCCTCTGCAACCCTGTTGATTCTCAAACATATATGGCACTTTTATGGTAATATCATTTATTTTTTTGTACATCTGGGATCAATAATGTATAATTCTTTCTCTGTGTTAATGTTTTTTATTTCTTTTGCAAAATGATAATGAATAGAACATTCAGCATTCTGTACAGTATATGGCAATCTACTGCTGAAACATTTGCATCAACGTTATAGCACTCCTATTGCTTAACTTGAGTAACTGAAACTGCAGAGTTGTGGAGGATAAATTCTCATGGCAATAAAAAGCTGAAATTATTTTTACGTATACACAGAGCCAGTTCACTATGAATCTAAGGTAATACATTTAATGTACAGGAATAACAATCTTCTGAAATAAAAGAATATGAAATGTCAGAAGCTTGACCAGGCTGTATAACTTCTGTGCTCTTCTAGTGGTCCAGAGGGGACGTAATGGGGCAGGTGAAGATTCCCTTTTCATAAGAGGAGTATAATCAGTGCTGTTCAGGGACATATTAGGCTGTGCATGTGGAAAAAACTGAGATCTCAAGAAACCCAGCTGAGAGAATGATCCTCATGGTAGCTTTTGGCTGCTGTGATTTGGGAATTGTGTGGCCCCTCGCCAGCCAAGTAGGTGGAAAGATGGCCTGAAGCTGTTTTCCCTCGCTGAGTCACTGTATTTGGGGCAAAAACTTCCAAAACAGGTCATAGTGCTTAGGCAAATATTTACAAATAATATGCAGATAAATTTTGTTTAAATTCCCTGGATTGTAGGTGCTTGTAATTCAAAACTTCAGCAAAGCTCAAATCTGCCCTTTAACTATAATGTCGAGTGTTATCCATGCAGTAACAGGATGCTGTAGATGACAGTGGGAACGGCGCTCGTGAAGTTGAGTTCAAAAGCGTGATGTCAAGTGCAAGTTACTGGGTTTCATAGTATGATTTCCCAGCACTTGGTTGTTTTTTGAAGTTTGCATTCAAGTTTCTCTTTTACCCAATATTTTCCCACTTCTGCTGTATAAAAGAGCTATATAAACAACCTGTTTGTAATAGGAAAGGAGATGCAGAGGCATTTTTCTGAATAACTGTTATACTGCCATTCTTTTACTGCAGCTTAACGTGTGCAGAAGGCCAAACCTGCCTTTCAGAACACAAGAATACATGGCTACTTCTGTAGCCATGCAGATACAAGGAGTTCCTGTTCCCCCTGCCTAGTCATTTCTGCCCTGACACTGCCCCTTTTGCAGCAATGCCTCTTTGTTTTTATAAAATGATAGAGTTAATAGGGGACTTACCTGGGCTAGTAGAAAAAGAGTGCCTGAGCTACCAGGCAGAATATTTGTACAGAAAACTCGAGTAACTTCAGCTGCTGCTACTGAGCAAGTTCAAAAATTTCCTTGCCCTCTTTCTGGATATTTATGTG
>NW_008824650.1:2915766-2916417 GCF_000699105.1 Pygoscelis adeliae
CTGCTGAGTTGCTCTGATAACTCCATGCTGGAGAATATTCAAACTGCTTTCCTCTGGGTCAGAGCCCAGTGCTGCAGTATTTTGCAGGAGTGTGTATTCACAGAGGAAGAAAAGGAGGTGACTGCATAAAGGGTGCAAAGACCATAAACACTGAACAGATGCATATTTTAGAGCATGGTTTACTGGCTCTGGGTCAGAATTGTGCAGATGCAGCTATGGTGCTTTCTTTTGCCAGATCCTGGCATGGAGCTAGACCTCATAAGCCTTGTTGGACCCAAGCTGGCTTCATACTGGTACCATGCTCCTGAAATCATAAATGCAATGTAGAAACACTCTTGCTCCTCCTTGCAGAGTCATCTCAGAGTGATCTTTTTAGCGCTGTGTCAGAGTACTTCTGACAACGCATAGTAGAGCTACCTCTGCACCCACACCATGGAACATTTGTCTCTAAAGCAGTTATGAGGTTCATAGAATCATAGAATAGTTTGGGTTGGAAGGGACCTCTAAAGGCCATCTAGTCCAACCCCCCTGCTGTGGGCAGGGACATCTTCCACTAGATCAGGTTGCTCAGAGCCCCGGCCAACCTGACCTGGAATGTTTCCAGGGATGGGGCATCCACCACCTCTCTGGGCAACCTGTGCCAGTGCTTCA
>NW_008824650.1:2918679-2934164 GCF_000699105.1 Pygoscelis adeliae
CCAGGAACCTCCCGGATTGCTTATGCCCTGCCGTGTTGTCCCTCCAGCAGATGTCGGGGTGGTTGAAGTCCCCCCATGAGGACCAGGGCTTGTGAGCGTGAGGCTGCTCCTATCTGTCTATAGAGGGCCTCATCTGCTTGGTCTTCCTGGTCAGGTGGCCTGTAGCAGACCCCCACTGTAATGTCACCTGTCCCTGCCTTCCCTTTAATCCTGACCCATAAGCTCTTGGTTGGCTCCTCATCCATCCCCAGGCAGAGCTCCATGCACTCCAGCTGGTCATTGACATAGAGGGCGACACCCCCTTCTTGTCTCCCCTGCCTGTCCTTCCTAAAGAGCCTGTATCCTTCCATCCTAACACTCCAATCATAGGAGCCATCCCACCACGTCTCCGTGATGCCAGTAAGGTTGTACCCCTGCAGGCGTGCACACATCTCTAACTCCCCTTGTTTATTCCCCGTGCTACGTGCATTTGCATAGAGGCATTTAAGTTGGGCCCCCGATGAAGCTGTCTTACTGGCTGGAGGTCCTTTGTGCTGCTCTTCAGGCGCTCTCCTGCTGACCTGTGATCCTTCTTCAGGCTCTGGGCATCTATTGCTGGCCCTGACATCCCTGGCAGGAGTGGGATGGATTGAGATTCCCCTCCCCCGGCATCTCTAGTTTAAAGCCCTCTTCACCAGCTTGGCAAGGCTATGACCGAAGATGCTCTTCCCCTTCTCTCCCCGTCAGCCTCCAGTAGACCAGGTTTCTCAAAGGGAGTCCCGTGGTCTAAGTAGCCAAACCCCTGGCTGTGGCACAAGTCCTGTAACCATTTGTTGACTCGCCAGATTCGACTGGCCCTTTCAAACCCCTTCCCTTTGACTGGGAGGATTGATGAGAAAACTGCCTGCGCTCCTGAGTCCCTTACTGCTGCTCCCAGGGCTCTGTAGTTCTTGATAGTCCTCAGACTGCTTCTGGCTGTGTCACTGGTGCCATGTGTCATCTGCAGATAGTCCAAAACTACGTATTCATCTTGGCTGCTGGGTGCAACCAGACTTGGTGAAGCCCTTTACGGGAGTGCTGGCACAGTGCAGAAACACAGCTCCACAGGACCTGCCTCAGGGCCAGCACGATCAGAGCTCCTGCTGCTGCTCCGTCAGTGCGTACAATGTGTTCTCCAGTGCTTTAAGCTCCAGGAGACCATAGTGAGTCAGGCAGTGATCTGCAACTCCTGTGCATGGAGCTCTGAGGAGAGGTCTTAGCTGTTCGGAGATAACCTGGGTTTAGCATGGCCTGCCAGACTTGGTCTAAGCTGACTCTTTGGAGAGAAGTATACCAGCATCTCTGCACTGTGTTCCTCAACATGTCCTGTAATACTTGTTTTCTCTCTTGCCTAGTTTTCTCCCTCTCCATCTCTTTCCATAATGAAGAAATGATTGTATCTTTTAGCTTGCCCAGCTGTGTTCAGCTGATACAATGAACTCCAATATTGAGTAAAACAACAAATTGCTTTAAAAATCTAGAGCCAAATGTTTTGGAAAATGCTTATGGTATGTTTGTGTATTTCAGCTTTAAGAACGGCTCTCTGATGAGAGAGAGGATCAGAGATGACTGTGCTTCAGGCTCCTGGGATGAATTCTCCAAAGCCTTATCGTCTACTGTTGCTGGAAACAACGGAAACTTGGGTATGAGCCTTAGCAGGGCTGGGAGTTCCAGGGTTTGCTTAGACACATGGTTTTGTGGGACTTGTACCTACTTTTTACTTGTCATGATAAAGGCCAAGAATTAAGTTAACTAGAGCAAGGGAAATTCCTAATGTGTGCTTAGAAATGCTCTGTTGGCAAGCTAAGTGTCATGATAGTATTTTTCTTCAATATTCACTAAATAAGAAAATGAGATTTATGGAGCTCTTTTGGTCGTTGAGAGGGCGTTAGTAGCATCTTAGCTGTAGAATGTTTAAAACTAGTGATTTCTGAAGGAGGCGTTTATTAAAGTTTGTTTCTTTTTGCTGAAGACTCAAACCAAGTGGATTAAGTAGCTCCATACTATTTCTTTCTCAATCTTCAATGGTTTTGATCTCTAAACATTACTCTAGACTCTTGTTCAGTGCATGTGAACAAAGCAATAACATCAAACGGTGCCTAGATTTTCTGCATTTTCCCCAATGTCTGTCACAGTGTCGTTTCATCCTTGTTTTTTCTCACATTATGCTAAGTGAATGAAATCCAATAAAGTGATGGTGGAAGTATTTTAAAAATATTAATAAACCCATGTATTTGAAGTTTTAAGTTATTTTCTTTCCTACAGTTTAACATTTCACTGGTGTAGTATATAGCTCTGAAATAAGTTATTCAAAGGTGAGCATGTGCGTAATCAAGATGAAGAATTAACCATTACAGAGCTGGATTTGAAATCATTGCAGTCATACTAGATCTGAATTGATATGATTAAAATTGATACAAAAAATCCGTAGCTAGCAAAGTTTTTTAATGTAGGTATTTAAGCTATAGAAGACTTCATTCCTTAGGAAAGTGAATTTATGATATGGTTTCTTGACACTGTGAGGTTAGCACTGATTTAATTTGTAGAAACTCTGTTATGTTGTGTGTCAAATCCAGTCTCTGTGGGGTAATAAAATGACCAGGAATCTCTTTTCACTAGAAGACAAATCAGTTCGGGTGTTTCAGAAAATGGGAAGAAGTTATTCCAAAACCCAAAGTCAGCCACTTCAGTATTAAAAACATTGGAAGTTGATGAAAATAGTTTTACTGATTTCAGGGATATACCAGGACACTGCCTTAAAGTTTTAAAATTTGTATTATGGCATAGTCACCTGTATATCTCAGTCCCCTACAAAAATGGGTGTTTCGTGAAAGTCATCCTCAATAACCTGCATGCTCGGATAACCTCTGGGTTATTCGAAGATACAGTATACATGTAAAAATACAGTAGTGTCGGTAATCTTGAGTTCCTGAGGGAAGCAGAGCAAAGAAGTAACTGATGAGGCACCCTCCCTTTTATCACTTGTTCCCTGCCGTGTGAGAAGATGCCCTGGAGGGCGCGGAGGTTTGGAGATGGGCAGAGGCAGCTGCTAGAGTGAGGCTGGGAGAATGAGAGGAAGGAGGGTAACAAGCAGGGAAGGGGGAGTGGTGAACAGATGAGGGTCCTGCGGCGTCTGGGAGGTACCTGAGAAGGCTAATGAAACCAGTTTACTTGAAGATCTCATCTGCTAGATTCAAGGTGGCAGCAGGGTCAGAAAGGAAATTTTGGGGATATATATTCCCTGGTAGGGCCTGCAGGTCTGTAACCCGCAGTGTTGCTTACTGGCAGGTTTTCAGAATGTTCAACCGAAAAGTCTGTGTGCGCTAAAGCACAGTACTGTTTTTGGTTTTTGGGTAGTATTCATAGGGCTGCTAGGGCAGCATACTCTTGTTCTAAAGATCTGAACCTTAAAAACTCTCCTTAGTTTCTTAGCTATTCTGTTCAGTTTTTCTGTCTTCATTTTCTTTTTTTTTTTCCTTTCTTGAATATCTTTTCTCACTAACCCTTCTTGCCATCAACACGAAATCTTTTTCACACTTTTTGTCTAGCTGTCTACAAAGCATTACTGCATTTCTTCAGATCCCATCAAAACTACTCAGAAACCAGCTCTGCTTCATGACTTAAAATATCTGATGTTCCCTAATAAGCTCATGAAACCTAATACAATGCATGAAGTGTTCCCATATTCCTGTACTCTTCTTACTAACTTACAATTTTTTCTGTTTTTTTTTTTTCTTTCACCCTTGCATCTGACCTACTGAAACTATTAAGATGTGTTATATATTATCTATGTTACTTGCATGTGTGTGTGTTCTGGTGGATGTGTGCTCTTTTGTAGGCTTGTTGTTTATTATATAGTTTGCATGCCTAGAGCCAGACATGCTTAAGATCCACATTTTTGTAAACTGAAAGTAGTTAAATTTGATAGATGTGTGGACTGAAATTAGTTAAGAAACAGTCTGTGTGGTGACTCAAATGTCTTTCCAAATACGTGATAAACATTTATTGTCATTTTAGCTGTGTGCTGAAATGAGATTCCAATTTTGGGCTAGGAGCAAACATGACACACTTTAATGTTCCTTGATGCAGGTTTCTACTTTGATGTGATGGAAATTACTCCTGAAGCAGTTGGCATTCACAGATTCAACAGAGACAACCAAAAGGTAGTAATAATCTAGTTAACGTCTCAAACCTTGAAGGAGTACTGTCAAGGCTTAAAATCTTTGCCATTATGTGGTGTTTTTTTTTTTTTTTTTTTTTGTCTGAGATACTTCCTTTCAAGTTTCATTTATTGATGCAAGTCGCTAGGATGATTTTTATAAGGAAGTATTTGGTCTGTAGCTTGAGAGTATCTACAGTGCAGAGTCTGAATTACAACTTATACGGTATTTTTTTTGAGGAAATATTTCCTTCACTGGAAAATGTGGATTTACTGAAACCAACACTGTTTTTGAAACAGGATTAACTTTAAGCTTATTGAGAGCTTAGTACGCTTACATGACTTAGTCCCCATCTTCTAAGTTTCAGACACACAGATAAGGATGTGTTGAAATTTGGGCTGTAATATTTTGTCTTTTATCTTGCTCTAAATGTGTATGTAAAGACCTTATTTTGCTGTCCTGCATGTATTGGAGTAACCTACAAGCTACGTGGTGGTATGTAAGTAAACACAGGCTCAAGTCCAATTGGAATTAAAATAAAAATTATGTTATGGAAAGAAAAGTTCTTTGTAGCTTTTTTCTTTTTTTCTTTTTCTTTTGAGGAATGAGTGCTGTTTAAACGTCCGGCTTTCTGGGTGGTACTGAAACTCGGCAGATGTCTTTGATCAATCATGACTCCCAGTCGATTAGACCTCACCTAGGTGAACAGAGATTGATACTATCTTGTGTTTGCAGTGTAGCACTAGTCTCCTAAATGCTCGCTGTTTAAATGAGTGCGTAATCACTTCTAGCTGTTACACAGGTTGTAGGCACTTATTGTAGTGCCTGGAAAAACTCAACTTTTTCTGAAAGATTCTTTGTATTTCTTTGTAGTTCAGTGTTTTCTTACTTCTTTTGTTTTGCCTTTCTTGTATTCTGGTTGACAAAAGGACAGAAAAATGTTATATATAGCAACTAAATAAATTAATGAAAAGATTACATGGTTTCACTTTTGTACAGACAGAAATAGATTTAAACTTTTGTGACATTGCTTAATGCATCTGAATTTTATCTACTTGCTTTAATTTTATATTTTTGAGATATTGATTCTTAAGCAGCATTTGGTGCTGAGAAATGCATAGAGAAGAGTTTACAATTTGCCCTAGAACCTTTTCCCATCGAGCATTGATTTCAAATTTGATGGATTTGCCAACAGCACCGAGGTTATGGGTTGAGTTCTCTGTCATGAGTCTTTAGGTCCATCTTGTGTGTATGAGTGAAGAACTGGGCCTAGTTGAAATCAGACTTCAGGGTGAAGACAAGGATAATCAACTATAAATCTGTCTTGTGTTTTTAACCAGTCTCCAGCTTGGCATTGTGTACTGCGTAAGGTGCTTGTTAACTTAATGCATTCCCTCTTTGATACAGGTTTCAGACTTTCCAAAGGAGGTGGAAATACGAGCGCTGATTGAAGGGCAGTTCATGGCCAAGAGGATTCATGCTGAAAAGCTGGGATATAAAGTCAGTAAGTATGATGAAAAAGCTGCAGAACTAAGGCACTAGAGATCAAACACAAAGATAGGAGTCCCGATGGTAATGTCAGTATTGTGGTTCTTGTCCTGCCTGACGGATACAGAAACTGGTATGAATTCTAAATTAGCCTTCTGGAAAAATTTTTGATGGTGTGTTGGGGGCAAGTTTTTGCAGATACTAACTTTAGAAGGACCAATGGTTTAACTTGAAGATGACTTCTTTTTCAAGTATTCTTGCTGTTTCATTGTTACTGAGCGGCATTGTCAATTTTTAAATAAGAGTTTGGGCTTCGATAGCTTGTTAAGTGAAAAGACGACCAGCCTTCTGCCTAAAGCACAGAAAATCTGAAATCTATGTTCAGTTCCTGGATCTGCCATAAGCTGGTCACTTATCTCTTTACCTCAGTTTTCTGTTAATAAAGCTGAAGCCCTTTCCCTGTCCTGTGATTTAGAAAGCAAGCGATGCTGCTCCCTGGAATTTATGATATGAAAGTTTTTAGCACATTGGAACAACAAAATCAGCCAGTATTTTACCTATAGAAGTGGGATCAGATCATTACTAGCCATGCAATTCTACAAAAAGAATAGAGGCAAGTTGGTAAGATGTTTTATTGGCGTTTTCTGTCAGTGTATCAGCCAGTGGCATCTTAAAAAAAAAAAACAAAACTGAATTAACTCGTCTTGAGGGTTTTTAACCAATGTTTTATTTTTTTAAAATCATATTATTTTTATATCCTGACCTCCTCCTTTACAAGCCATTGCTTGACTCCTACCTCCAGGCTTTTATCCATAATCAAGAAGGATAGATTTTTTTTTTTTTTTTGAGAGAGAGAACTCCAGGAGCTGAAAGTTGAGAAAATATAGTGATACTGGAACAAATCACAAGGTTTGGCAACACCACCTCATAAATTTACGCTGTAAAGGTTTTCCTGTTATATATTTTCTTATATACTTGAAACCGTTTTTATTTGGGGAAGTTATTTATGGAGACAGGCAGAGATCCACATAGATCATGTTCAAAATACCTGTTTATGCTTCATTCTTAGATTCTGCTGCACCAAAAGCTTGGCTCAAATAGCCTAGAAAGCTCATAGCTGAAGAGGATACTTTTGCACTCTGTAAATGTTAGGGGTTAGACAAACACCAGAGCGTGAGAAGAACTATTTAAGATACTAGACTACTCTGACACAGAAACAGGTAGAAATTATCTGTAAATACAGTTAGGCTAAGTAGGACAGCCAAAAACCTAACTAGTTTTAGGATGTGGCTTAATAAGCTTTAAAGAATTTTTTTTTTTTTTTTTTTTAAATCCTGTAGATGTCTACAGTAAAAAGGAGATGGATGTGATTGCATTGTGTTCCTGTAGATTCCGTGGAACCTTGTATGCTTTTGTTTTGTTGCATCCCAAGGGTCTTTTAGCTATTTGGTAACTGCCAAATGAGTTGTTTTAAAAAAAGAACTGCTGTACGTAGTGTAGGCTGTATGCATCTCCCACTTTTCCTTAGTGGTATTATTTAAATGTCATATTCTGTTATTTGTGTAGTGATGGCAGGCTTACATCTGCATTTGTTGTGTGACAGCTCTGAAAATGGGGTGTGTTCTGAATGTGTTTCAGGGTATGGATGAGCATTGTGGGAGTTACTCTGGTATTGCCAGACTTTCTCTTGTTTAATAGCTGCTGTTTTTCAGGCTGCTTTTTTGTTTTTAATGTGATTTAAAAGCTTATTTATCTTTTGGATGAAATATACAGTCGGGACCCTTGTGTTTATTCAATTCCTTTTAGGCCTTGTCTACATGGGGAATTTACTTCAATTTTTCCTGGAATCAAGCTGATTTACATTCAGAAGTGTAATCACAGCAGTGTAAATCTTGGCTTTTGTTGTTGTTGTTTACAGCAATGGGAGAATACAGTCGTAACTGCTCACAAGGTCTGGAAAGTTATATGATGACACCTATTAAATTGATCTGTAACAGAAATGGAAGTGACGTGTTCAGTCACAGCAAATGCTTTGCTGTGGTGTCCTGAGGTTTGTGTGCTGCCATCTCAGTGAGATGAGTCTGAAACCAGGCTAAGAATTTCCGTAGCTCTGGCACCAAGGTGCTGGAAAACTGTTTTGGCAGAGCCATGAACCTGCCTCTCTACGCTTGGGCCAAATGCAGTTTGGATGCCTGTAATCTGAAAAGCAGCAGCCTATTTGGAAGAGAATTTTGTAAAAATAAACAAATAAAAATCTGTCATATAGAGTTCTTGGTTATGCACTGTGAACATGACAAACATTAGATGATCCCTTAGAATTTACTTTCAGTTAATGAATGTACTATCTTGCTGGGAGCAGTATTTTGAATCCTCGGTCTAGCGAGCGCTGCAAGTAGTGCAGTGATACTGAAAGGGTGTTTTATATGTGTGGTTTTATTCCCAGTTTGATGTGTCCGGTACATTATAGATCTTACATAAATTACAAATAATAGTTTAAAAAAACCCCTTAAAACAGCTCTTCAGGTGCTGTTTGTGCTTGCCTGCAGGCACATGCACAGGTTTCAGTGCGGCTCGTGTGCCAGTAGAGGGCAGGGGATTCTGTCTCATGATTTTTCTCTTTGAGGCTGGGATGTGTGTGTCGGCCTTGTTCTGAAAATGGCACAGAGTCACCAGATGATCCTTAGGAGAAAAGTTAAACCTTGCATTAATCGTGATTTAAGGGTTTTAAAAGTGTGTGTCACTCTGTTCTAATTGCTCTAATCTTTCTCAATCAGATTTCAGGGGAAATCATTCAGTAACACCCTGTATCCTGTTTTGCTTATGTGCTTAAGGGGTGGATAGAGCGTTGTGATCTAGAAACAAACAAATGAAGTTTGCTCTGTCCCTGTTGTTTACATCCTCCGATTCAGAGATTCATGTAGATAAGGTGAAGGTTTGCTGTTCTGCCTTTATTTTCCTGGATTTTGATTGTATCATAAACACCTTCTGTTTTGTCACTTCCTTTTTCTGCTTGCAGCCATCCCCTTTTGAAGCTAAACTCACAACTGGAGTTCAGAGGCTAGTGATACAGACATGCTTGCTGTGTGGTTTGAGGACTCTCTGAAGTCAAACCCATGGCAACTTTATAGAGAAATGACAGCGTCTGCAGCTTAGTGACATAGGTGATCACAGCAGCTATAAAGCTGTCAGTGGTTCAGACTGATCTGCCAGTATATACTTTAATAATCTTGATGATCACTTCAGAGTTGCTTCTATTCCTGGCCAAGCAATCCTAAAATTCATATTGACACTGACTGGAGAACATTGCAATGGTCCTTGCTTGGACCTAGTGAAGCTGTCCTGGTGAAGATCCACAAAACTGATTATTCTTGGGAGCAAAATCTACCCCCCTGCCCATTGATGGGTGAAGTAAATATTGCCATGATGTATGTTATGTGCGCTGAAGGAAAACATCACACAGGTAGGGGTTCTGGTGTTGATCACACATGTAGTCAATAGATATTTAAATGATGTGCTGGTCCTACAGTGTAGAAACCTTCATGTCAATGGTAATCTGAGCACTAAGTCTATACATACTGGGTCAGCTGTGTGTGCTAGAGTTGTGTTAAATAAGCTTTTGTGGGACTGTAGCAGCAATTAATAAATCCTGCCTTGTAGGTAGGCTGATTATCTGGGGCGGGGTCTGTGTTGAAGCTGTCAGCTTTGGACAGGGCTTTCTGCCTTGACGTTATTGTGCCTATCATTGGGTTCATAGTACTCCAGTTGCCCGATGTGCTGTTCGTGTTGCATTTATATCTTTAGGAATCTGATTCTGCCACCTAACTGTCATCAGCAGGGGGAGATGGATAGAAGGTGCCAAATTTTACAAGCGCAAGCTTTGTCCATAAAATCCTGCGTCTGTGTTTATTATGTAATTTACAGTTTCTTACGTACATAAATCCATCACTTGCAAATAATGTTGGTGCCCTGAATTCTGCTGACTGTACTCAGTGCTTAAGTATTGGCTGGGGGGACACAGACAGGCCACTGGCTTTGCACTGTTGTAAGAATGAGCCAGTTTTTTTCCTTAAGTGCTACATGTTACTGGTGTTTCAAATGTGTGAAAGTACATCTTTCTGATTGGATATACAACGGGATGCATCCTTAAACCGAACAGCGGTCCTGCAGTGCTAGGGGGAAAAAAGGGAAATGTCAGAGCGTGCTGGGCCTGACTTCTCAGTGGTTAGAGTGGGAACTTACACCTTCTGAAGAGCTCAGTCTAAGATTACATGAGGGTAAACTCCAAGGTGCCAAATTTCCTTTTTCCTTCAGGTGGTGGTTTCTTCTGATGCTCTTTTCGGCAGGCTGAAGATAGTAATAATGTGTGGTTCTTTGTCCGCAGGGAAGGCAGTCTGATGGAGCGAAGGGAGCTCAGAAAATATCAATTAGTACAACATGGAGCGATTGTGTTTCATCGTTCATGTTGTCATGTGGAGGCACAGAAACCCGAAGGTGAGGTGTGAGGCTGTCACTTCACAGCAAGTGTTGGTCCAGTGGGGGATGAAGTAGCTCTCTGGTTTGGCAAGGCTTGGTGTCGCTGGTCCTCGGGACACTCTGAGGCTGGCTTTGTGTCAGGCTATGAGACAGGTTTTTCTGCTGGTAGTTGTCTTTGACGGACTGGCTGCTGTGATTGTAGTCTCCAAAACTCTTACGAATTATCAGGAATGTTGGGGTAATTGTTCTGTCAGTTGCCTGTGCCTTCACCACCAAGTGTGGTTCTACTCCAGTTGTAGCAGTGTTTTGGCTGAAATTAGGAACACTGTGAGGGAGGCCATTTTGTAGTTGCATACAGATTAAATTGATGTTTATGCCCTACGGGATTTAAATTTCTTAGAGAAATCAATACTAAAATGTTGTGTTGGCTTCGTGCTTGTCTCTTGCTGTTTGCTGCTAAGAGTGCTGATGGCGTTTCAGCAGCATGAGGGTGACGGCTTTGTTAGAGGCCTTGTGCTTCAGCAAGTGAATGAATCCAGTTTAAAAATAATTAGAAGACAGTGCCCTTGACGGGAGGTTGAAGTCCTCTGTTTAAAATAATAGTGAATAGTGGTAATGGTCGGATTGGAACATATATGAATAGGGATGGGGCAGAGCGTACCTCTCTGTATGCGGTACAAACAGACCATAAATACCACCCTTGCCATTAGAACTTAAGCCTATATTTTTGAGGGAGGAGTGTTGGCTCAAGAAGAACTTTCAAATTCATCAAAGGCAGGATCTTCCTCCCAGATAAGCCAGTGATTCTGCTGCAGAGGATATTTGTATTTTCTGATGAAACTTCTGGCTGATAAGAGTGCCAGTGTGAGATGGGCAATACTTTGCCAAGGACTTGACTGTATCCCTTCTTATTTCCCACAGAGCATCAGACTTTTATCATGTAGCAGAGCCTTCTAGGCATGATCAAGCAAGGCTTGGTTTTAAGCCAGTGATCTGGAGTAAAAGGTTGGTTTAGCTCATTACCAGTTCCTTGACCGAGTATTTTACAAAAAGGGCTTTTTATTATTACTTGGCTCAGGAGAGTACAGTATTTAACTAATTTTTACAAGGGTTAGATAAAATGTCTCTGAAGGAAATGACCTAATGTGCTATAAGGAAGCTGCTTACGTGCTCTAGAATTTTTCATGCAGTGGCTATTGTCTTGCTTTTATTTTGTTTTATTATTGTTATACATATACAGGAAACACAATGAAGACAGAAAATCTGAAGAGTTAATAAAAAGATTGGAAGGGGTACTATCTGTCTGTCTTTGCTGACACAATGATAAAATGTTGTCATTGTTTGAACAATCACTTTTAATGTTTGGTCAGCAAAAGACCAAGTATGTAAATGGTTGAATTCCTGTGCCCTGATGTTAGGAGAGATTGTTTATGGCTGTTTCAGTGGATGTACTGTTCAAACAGTACTCAGAAAAATAGTCAAGCTGTCAGCTGGCTGGTTTTGTTAGAGCTTCGTGGATCTCTAGAAGCTGGGGACGTGGGAATCAGTTGGGTTATCAAATAAATCTCCTTTTATTGCTTGTTTTTTGGGACTGATCTATAGTTTTAAATCCATTTAGATTAGCAAGGGAATGACATGATTGCGGTCTATAAGTACCTTCTCGGGGAAAGGAAACTTGATAGTATAGGACTCTTGAGCCTTACAGACAGAAACATTATGGTTCAATAACTGGAAGTTGAAGGTGGGCAAACCTCAAATGTCAAGCAAGGTGCAGATTTTTAACAAACTGAAATCAAACAGTGCAGCAATTGACAGTGGTGCAGTGAATTCTTCAGCACTGGCAGTTTTAAGAACAAGATGGTTTGGTGTTTTTTTTCCCTTCCTCTAAAAACAGGTGGTCTGGTGCAAAGAGATCATTTATGTCATAGAAGGGTGAGTTCAAAGGATCAGTGTGGTCCATTCTGTCTCATACACATGGGAATCTGCAAGAGATGCCATTGCTAGGAAGCTCATCTGATTCACAGCTATTTATACATTGCTTTGTATTAATCGTGTATACCAATAGCAACTGCTGGTATCACTGTAAATGATGCCCTGTGTTGATGCTTATTCTGCTTGTAAAATATGACACTTACTTTAGTTGACACGTATTGAAATGTTACATATTTATTATTTTAAATCTTTCTTCCTGTGTCTTTCTGTATTTTCATTTTTGTTGCCCAAATGTGACAGGCCTGTTAGTGAACTCTAATCAGCTCTCCCAAGATTCCCTAGTCCCTCCAGCTGTCTCTCCTTTTTTCTGGTTTAAGGTAATTCAGCTTCTCTTACACATCTCAGGTTATGCATCAGTTCTGAGCACTAAGTGTCTCAATGCTTTCAGCTACATCAACACACACTTGAGGTTTTTCAGTGTTAACAGGGCTTCTACTAGATAAGTCATTCTGTCCCTACCTACTCTATTTGCCTGCACATATAGTGATTTTTAGCTGTGATTGTGTTTGTTGCATGAGACTAAGCAAGGCAGTATTGCCTTACTTTAAAAGAGATTATTGCCTAAGTTTAAAAACAATTTTAAACATTTAAAGCTGTGGTTCCATCCAGACTTTGATTTCCAGAGGGCAGCTACTCAGTGCTTACTCAGATTATCTCAAGAAAAAAATAACCAACCACCCCCCACATTTCTTGTTTAAGTAAAAACCAAGTAAAACTTCACACATCTGTGGACAAGGGGAATTTTGCAGTCTACTTGTATAACTTTAATTCTCTTCAGAAATGAAAGAATTAATTTGGGCAGGTTTGTTTTTTTTTTTTCTTATTTCTGGCCCGTGGTTTTAAGAATGCACATGAAGGGTATTCTTTTTTCCGCCTTTAAACTATAATGTTATTTAGCCTGTATGTGGTGTGTCTAACTTACGCACTAGCAAAGGTGTGCATGGTGTATGTAAAATGACAGGTCTCAGCCTCAAGGCTTTCACAATGTCAGTTTAGTCCAAGTGTAAAGGGTGGCAAAGGATTGGAAGTTCACGAAAAATAAGCTTCAAGTGCAGTATGTACTTCTAAAGTTCTCTCTCTGATGTAAGAACAGAAATTTTTTACCTTTGCACTTGGAGGCTGGAATTTGGGATCAGTGACAGGACTGACCCGAAGAAGAAAAATCGGATGTGTGGAAGAGTGAGATTAGAGCATCCACAGAATTAATCCCTTAATGACATGGTAGGTGACGTGAAATTCCCGATCCCAGCTTCTGGGCAGTGATACCATTTTTCTCTTTGATGTTCAAAAGGCTGGACTTGACAGTCTCTTACAGTGGCCTTCAGCTCATCAGTGCTATACTTTTCCTAGTTGGAAAAGCTAAAGAATGGATGAAAGAACACAAAGAAAAAGTTTGCTTGAATCCGAAATTGTCTTTTTCTGACTGCACTTACAGTGATTGTACAGCATCAGACAGACTTAAAGTAAAACTAAACTCAGGATTACCTGCTGAGCATTGTATGTCAGTTACTACTCAAGTAGAGAGTGAGTTTAAAAATGGCCACTTCTGGGCCACTTCTGTTGGTTTTAGAGTATTTGTCCTCCATTTGACAATATTTGAAGCTTAATAAGAAATTTCTGAAAGCTGGAAATTTGAAATTAAAAATAGAAATATGTATATACATACAAGCAAAGGGTGGGTTTGTGATGGTTTTGTTTTTGATAGTGTCTCAAAGTGAAATAGTTCTTTAGAGGATACCTCTACTGCAGATAACTGCACTTGTCAACCTTTATCTGAAATGTTACTAAAGTGTAGCTTAACTCTTAGTGTTTCACCTCTGGGTGTGCCTGTCTCTGTTGATTCTTCTGCAATGCATAATTATTAGACGTTTTCAGAAGTTCTGGTGGATGAAAGTTCATTTAGCCCCTGTTTGTAGAAATCAGCTAGCATCTTTCTAAAATATAAATCTGTGCGCTTTTGTATTTCCACTTTTGCAGTAGCACTAAGTGAAAGGAACAGCTGCATAGGAATTTGAATGAGCTGAATGCTCTGTCTGAAAAACTCCACTAGAAGGTGTTCAGTGTGCGCAAACACATAATAATTGAATTCTTTCTTTTTACAGTGCAACAATATTACCAAAGGTAACAATACTAAATAATGTATATTCATTATAGAAGTAGTATCAAATGCCAGTATTATTTTGGGCAACAAATGAACTGACTTGGAAATACATTTGAGTTCCTTTAGCCTAAAGTTGGTAGCCAAATTTTCAGTGCACTTACCTATCTAGTCAATGTACTGCATCATTGATAGCAGCTTTCTTCGGGGTGTTCTCATGTCTTGTTTTCAACAGGTTAAGATCACTTTTGTTACGTTACAAATATGGGCTTTGGTGGTAGAGGGCTTTGGATCCTAGAGGTATCCATGTGCTGAAGGAAGGCTTCTGGGGGCTCTATTCCAGCACATCCTTGGCTGCCCTCGCTGTTTCCAGGATTGGGTCACTCAGTTCCTTCCCTCTCCATTGCTGGTATCTATTACCGAACAGATAAATGTCAATATTTATCTGTACATAGCAATTTCCATGTATGCATCTCAAGAAGTAATTATGGAAAGCTGGAGGGCACTCAGCATTGTTACAAATCAGCAAAGTATTTCAGTCCTCTCAGTGGCCATCTTAAAACATACAAATCAGCGGAAAATAATGTCGTATATTAGCCTGTGTAGTAGCAGTCCTGTGAGTAGCATTGGAATGAAGGTGGTCACTGGTCACAGAGCTGGAGGGATTTTAAAGGATATTTTCAAAAGCATTCACCCTCTTCACTCAAGGTGCTCTTGATCTTTTTCCTCTGTGTTTATTCTGGTCAAAAATGAACTTTTGTTGTTTTGAAGTGGTTCTAATTATAATGGTAATACAAATGTACAAGTGGAGAGCTGCTTGAGTAATCTCTTCAAATCAAGTGCACTTCTAGTTAAATGACTTTAGTTTACCTGCAAGTGAACACTTGTGCTACAGAGGAAGTGATACAAAGCTTTGTATTTCATACCTAATTTTGTCTGTGAACATAAAAGCCTGGTACCCGCTGAAATGCAGGTAAACAAGTGAAACCATTGTTTTTAAGTATGACACATTAGAATAAAAAAATTGCTGGAATATCTATTTGAAAAGGTGGAATTGTGTTTTTAAGTAAATTGCAAGTACACAGGACCTAGTGGCTTCTTGTTTATTTTTGTGTGTTAAATTCCCTTTTTTTTTTTTTTATTCATTACTTAAAGGTATTAATAAATTCTTTCAACTACAGTAGCTGCTATGAGCTGTGATACAGGTCAGTGCAAATTTTAAGTGTTATCTAGGCTGTTACTTAAAAGTGTAATAA
>NW_008824650.1:2934203-2947604 GCF_000699105.1 Pygoscelis adeliae
CATTCGCATGGTAAGGGTTAATCATGATAACCAGGAGAGTACAGGGCTATAACACTAATTTCCAACCCTTGTTATATGCTTGAAAATGAGCTAGATAGCTCCTCAGAGGCCTGATCATTTAACAGTTTTTCACTTTAACCAAGGGACTAAACCGATAGAGTGAGCAGTTCCAGTTTAGAGGAGCTTCAGTTTGACTTCTTGCATCTCCTTCCTCCGTACATTCTTTCTGGCTGGCCTGATGGCATGTCCAACACCCCCAAATCAGCTGCAAATTCCAGGAGACTGCAAAAGCAAAAATATGTTGAAGGCTGAGGTGGGATGTGTTGTATTCTACTGGTTAAAACAAGAAAGTTTTATATATGTAAGTTTCTATTTATACACATGCACACTTATACACTATATAGAGGTGTGTGTGTGTATATGTGTGTGTATATATATAGTAATGCCTATATCATACAAATAAGTTTTCTGTATCATTTAGAGGATGGGAGGCAAGACTGGAGATTTACAGAAACCTTTTGGTTATTATGACTGACATATTTCTGAAATGAATTATTTTCTCTGCGCAGTCACTCGTGTGCAAGTGACTGCTACATGTGGAGACGTAGAAACTGTCTTGTAAAACTATTGTGGCTTGGGTAACTCATGTGCGTCTGATGCTTAGGAGCAATACCACTAAAGTATGGGAAATGTGATCTAATGGATAGGACCTAAGAGCTCCACATAAAAGGCTCAAAGAACAATTATCTAAGTTGAATGCAGTGTTTTAAAAACAGCTTCATCCATTTTCCTGCTATTTTTTGTGCTTTTCCTCTAAATAACTCTAATGTATATTAATTAATTGCTTGAAATAATACCAATAAATCTAACAAGGTTTGTCTAAAGCTTGACTGCACAGAGGAAACTTCATGTTTGTTTCAGTGGTGAGAGGAAAAATCATTTACTGAAAATATTAAGAAAGCTAATATTAATTTAGATGGAACTTAATGAAATCTTTAATGGCTTTTAAAAATTGTTTTATTTTCCTTAGATTTTAATTTGAATTAAATCATTATTATTGTTAGATTAGTTAAACACTAAATTAAGAAATGCAAATGAAGTGAGCCCAAAATCCAATGCGGTTATTGTTTTTATTGATATATGTAGGCTAGTGGTGTGGAACAAATTCCAATTATATCTGATCTGTTATTTGCAGTGCAAGTTCCTGACTCTTCATTAAGTGTAATACATTAGATTAAATGCTTTGCTCGATAAGAGCTCGGAAAATATCAGTATTACAATAAACCCCTTGCTGCTTTTGCCTCTTTGTTTGGGCTATTAGCACTGCGTATAATGCAGGCTTTGAGGCTGCTTTGAGGCTTTCTAGTTCAAAGTTTTAAAATCCTGCCCAGCTGTGATCATCAGAGAAAGATAAATGTAAACTTTAGGTAGCATAGTCACAGGAGGCCCAGGAGCAAGGGAGAGTTGCTAAAGGCAACTCCATTACATACATGAGTTCACCTGAATAAATGTTCAGTGGCTTCTGCTATGCTAACTTTAAATACTAGTAGCTAGCGAGGAAAATGCTAGTTTCACATGATATATCTCCTTATATGATTAAAACACCCAAATTAAATGAAGCGTGTCTTCAAGTTTCAGAACTAGATTATTCCAAGTTGTTCTTTATCCTTTGGTTTATATTTTTATAAAATGCTGTACCCTAAACTGACCGAAATCAGTAGAAATCTAGGAAGAGGAAAATGTATGTGCCATTTTTGGGCTTGTCTGCTTTGTGCACAATCAAGGTACTCATCTGTGTAAAAGCTCCCTTTTCATTTTTAGGCTATTTTTTTCCTCAGAAGCCATTCAGGAAGGCAAAATGGAGCAAACTAGCCACCAAAGCTGCCTGTAGCTACCCTGTGACAGTCCCAAGTGGAGAGAGGACACCGTAACCGAGGGTACGCCTTGCTACAGGACTGGCCCAGCGCAGCTCTGGGCAAGCCAGGCTCACGTGGTGGTACCACGTTCCTGAGCTGTGGCTGGTTTGTGCCTGTGCCGCTGCATCTGTCCTGGTGCTGCATGGCTCTGGGTAAGATGGCAGGGTTTCTCTGATATCCTCCAGAGCTGCTGTTTGAGCTGCTAGAGGAATGTATTATCATACAGTGTGGAAGAACTTGCCTGTCCTTTTGAGCCCTCATGCAGAAGTGTTCTTAGCTTGCGAGTACAGTAGTATAAAATACTTTCAGCTCAGCATGCTCCTCACTTCAATTTATTCTAGCAGTGTCAAGGCACGTGTCCAGCACAAGTGGATGAGCTGCCTCTGCTTCTGGCTGCACTGCATTTACAGCAGGGTGTAGAGAGAAAACATGAGACCTCACCACTGTTTTACAACCTTCTGGAAGGCACTGTTGGAGTCTGGTGAGGAATTCATGCAAGTGGGAGGCTGCCAGAGCAGTGGCGACAGCTGATGTTTACAGCAGTTGCTCTGGTATCACTGTATGTACATACTTTTTTTTCTCCCAGCGTATGAGGTAAGCAGCGCTAGTAGCTTCGTGATCATCCATGTGAGTAAAACTGATTGGGCTTCAGTCAATGATTAACCTTTTCCTGGCAGGATAACTGTTGGAGTTGATGTGATGGAGGCTTGTGAGGTAGTTACTGTTTTGTTTTACCCTAATGTGGTGGGCATAGCTAGTGTATCCAAAGTGCTAGTTGGTTTTGGGAGATGGGATTCCAATGCTGGGGTTAAGTCGTTTGCGGTGTCTATGTCTATGGGGGGAGCATGTGGCCGAGGTAGGACAAGACATTGAGCACTGAGCATGGGTGTCAGCCTTCTCACCCTGTGCCCAGAGAAACTTCTGCCCATTCTACTTCAAATATTGGAAACCAGTCCTTTCCCCCTACTCCCTCTCTGTTGTCCTCCGCCTCCCTTTTTAATTTCTCTGAGTTCAGGATCAGACAGCATCCAGGGTCACTCAAAATGGTTCTGTGAAGGCACTGAAAGAGACTGTAATGTTTTGTTACTGGAATGAATGAAAAAACCCCTCTTTTCTGCATCATGATGAGGACCTCATGGTATTTGCCACATTGCTTTGTTTCACGCATTTGACTGCTACCATACAGTTAGGAAAATGCTTCTTACCTCTCTTGATGCTTTCCTCCCATGCCCATCATTGCACATATCCTTGGAGTGTGGCTCCAGAATGTCCCCCTGAAACACTTTTGTCTGTCAGTGTAGTCTATTTGTGCTGCTCCATTCCTATGGTCATCAGAAGTCCTATTCTGTGCCTGGACTAAAAATGAGACCATTCTAGCTCAAAAACCTCCCGTGTGTTGTGCTGGGTTTGTTGGTGAGGATGATGCCAGCTATCGAGTGCCTCCTTGCAGTGGTGGCATGTAGATGAGGAGTTTCTGGGTTGCAAACAGAGGTCTTTACCTTGCAGGAGATGTCTTGTGGTCTTGAGGCTGACATTGCTTGGGCTTCTCTTCTGGAAGATTTTTGAAAATGCCCTTACGTAGATGTTTTCAAGTGCTTCTTCCAAACTTATGGGTCTTTTTGCTGCACTGTGATCAGAGGATAACTAGACTTCCAGAGAATGATCCTCTGGCCATCTAGCACCATGTTGCAATGGCATCATCTTGTACTTGCTTAACTGAATTGCATGGTGTGGCACTGCAGCAGTCTGCAAAGAATGAGGATCTCCGCATCCAGGAAGAGCAAACAGTGGGTCATTTTCAATGCATAGTAGTTAAATGCGAATCAATTACAGAGGAGTTGTGGAAGCACTGGCATGGAGGAAAGGTGGGTTGGTATTGAACTTTAAGGTTTGACCATGCTGCACAATAGGAGCTTGTATTGCTTCCTCCTGTAAAACAGGCTGGTTTCAGGTGGCTGAAGTGGTTTGCAGGCTATGACCCAGCCCAGGCAGTCAAGCCCAGGATCAATGAATAGTGAGGATAAGTACTACTGGATTAGAATATAAATCTTAATCAGGATTAAGCCACAGCAAATATGTACCTGTGGAGCAGAACGTGCTGTATGAATAGGAAACAAGCTAAACAGATTCCATGATTTCAGAGACAGCTCTGCTTCAATCTGTAAGTGGTCGTGCCCTTTTACTCTCCAAGGACAATTCTTATTGCACTGAGGATGAAGCTTTTCTTTGAAATCAAATTTGTTCGTTGGCCCACAACTGAGAAAAACGTGCTGCAGGATTTGTGCAGGATTCACTCACCCCATCTGAAATGCTGTCAGGGCTGAAATGAAATGTGAGCAAGAGGAAGAACCATGTAATGGTACAGGCTCATTTGTTTTCACATGAATACATTAGAGCAAAATCTCACTTTCATGAATCAGCATTTCCTTTGTCAATAACTTTCAATATTAAACAGTAAGGTGACACCAGGATTACATAGGAGGAAAAGTTAAACTGCAACAAAGGATTCTTGAGGGTAAATTGACACCTCAGGTCTTGATTCATGGTTCAGCTACGGAACAGGATGGGAATAACTGTTTCCTTCCCACCATGTTTAAAATTGTTTTGTAACTGAGAGATAAAAAGGACATTTCCAGATCCTTATAGGATACCAGTTCATCCAAATCCCACACTGTATTGAGAAATGATTCCCTTATTCCCTTCCATGTTTTCTGAAAATTGTAATGCTCAATTGGTTTTCCAAGATATGGAGCATATAGTAGTGTACTTCCCTTGTTGCCTAGAAAGAAAATAGCTGATGTTTTAGTATCCTCATGTGCTAAAATGTCATATTCTTCAGCTGAAGTGGAGTGCTTCCTCCTCTTCCTTCTTGCCAAATACATTCTGTGTTTCCCCACATTAACCTCTTCCTGACCTAGTGCCACTCATGCATGAAAAGCCCAAGTGCTTCTAAGTTGCAAGCATAGCAGTTGTCTAATATGTTGGACCTGACAAGGATTCAAAGGGAAATACACAAGTTTATGAACATTATTAATAATTTTACTAAATGATCCTGGGGAAGTTATTTTGGAATGCTTATTTTAGTGAAAAGGCTGTTTAAAGCTTCTGAAACTGGTGATTAAATTACATAGGTGTCCTGCTATTCTGCTCTTAGTGGCAGAAATTATTTTACCTTAAGACACACTTGGTTCATATCCATAAGTATCCATGGGTTTACATAAATACATGCTCTTCCTTGACTTGTCGGTTTAGTGGTACCTCCTCCCTCAAACTTATTTGTGTAGGTCTTCTAGATTCTTTTTAAAAAAAAAAAAAGGAAAAGTTTCCTGTATTCTTTCACTTGGCATTACCATTTCAGACAGCCAGTCCTGAAATGTTTCTGTCTGCTTTAAAAGTTCACAGAGTATTTAGAAGGCAAGCAAAAACCAAGAGAAAACAGGATCAACAGTGGTGGAAATTGCAATTCCTTCTTTAGTTGCAGAACAGGTTCTGCACAGACAGCAGCAGTGAAAGCTTCCCCACCCATCAATCCCAGCTCTGACTTAAGAAAGCACCTTTAGAAGAAAATGTATGTATTTTTATATAAATGGGCTTTATCTCTAGTCCAGCCAAATTTTTGTGTCTAGATTTAAATACAGACATTGTCACTTCATTGACTTGTTGATGCTAGTGATGCTACTTGTGTTTAAGCATGCTCTGAAGTGGTTTCCTAAGTTCCTGGCTTTAATTTCTCACCTCCTGCTGAGAGCCAGCAAGAAAACAGTCGTGTCATTTGTGACCTAGTGTATGCTTAGCAATTCGTGTCAGAAATCCCTTAAACAGGGACATGTGGCTTGGGCCGAGTTTCTCAGAACAGAGAGCTATTAGCGGAGGGACTTCCAGTGTGTTAGTCACTGTGAATATAAACACTGAGAAAGGTCTTATGATATAATGAGAAAAGGCCAAAGAGGTGAGCCGTGCATCATACTACTTCATCCAATGTACACCTAATCCTGTGTTACACATTCATCTCTATCTCCAGGCTTATCCTCTGATATGATGGTGAGAAGCTCATGCTTGTGACTTGAATAAGTCATGTAAGTTGCATGTTAAACAGAGGAATGGTCTGTCGGGAGCCTCATCAAATTCAACAAGGAAAGATGTCAAGTCTCGCACCTGGGGCACATAAACTCCCTGCATTGATAAGAATGTAGGGGGAAGCTCTGCTGAGAAGGATGTGGGAGGTCTAGCTAAAAATGAGCCAGCAGTGTGTCCTTGTAGCAAGGAAGGCTGATGGCATACAGGCTGTATCAACAGGAGCACAGCCAGGCAATTGAGGGAAATGAATTATGGTCCTTTATTCAGCAGTCATTAGGTCACATCTGGAGTACTGTGCCTGGTTTGTGGCCCCTTAATGCAAGAAGTGCATTGATAAACTGGACCAAGTGCAGTGGAGGGCCACCAAGGTGCTTGGGGGCTGGGGGACCTGCCCTGAGCAGAGAGGCTGGGGGAGCTGGGCTTGTTAAGCCTGGAGAAGAGGGGGCTTCAGGGGGACCTAACGGCAGCCTGCTGAGGTGCTCTTTGCTGAAGTGCACGGAAGAAGAACGTGAGACAATGTCCATAAATGGATAGATGAGTTTCTAATGGGTTATACAGAAGAAAATTTTCACAGGGAGGAGTATAAACATAACGCATTTTATTAGTGGGCTCTTGGTAACTGAAGGTCTTGAAACCTTGTCTCAGAAACGTTACAAGACAAGGCTAATTTTATGTTGTTCTCCTCCTGAATGAAGTTGGTATATTGACCTAGTTCTGTCACTCTGCAGCCACGAACCAATTGGATCCCTCAGCTGCCACCCCATCTCATTTTGCCTTGTTTGGACAGATAGAGCTAATTACTGTAGGTACCGTATCCAAATTTTTACGGATTAATTTACAACATGATGAACAGAGTCAGTGATGGAGATGCAACCAAGGAAGTGAGCGATGCTCTGACCTTGTCACTCAGATGGATGTGGAGACATACTGCTCTTTTCCCAGATGGCTCTTGAGTTTTACAGAAAGTCAGTGACATGTTTAATTACTTCTGACAAATAGAGAATGCTTTCTCTTTTAGCTGTATTGTGTTAGGCCCTTAATGACAGTGGAAAAAGGCAAAGCAGCATCTTGACCAGCACCCTTTGAGTAGGATATTAAAGATTCAGGGTTGAAGTACAGGCCTTCAGCTCCCTTGATGCTGTCAGGATTAGAAATGCCTGATGCAAGAAAGTGCTTAGGTACCTGTGAGGTCAATGAAACTTAAATGCATACCTAAATAATGTTCTGCAAAGAGATGTTTTCTCAGCAATCAAGATGTAGTTTACATGCTATGTGGCATTTGATAACTCTTGTTAAACAGAGAAGATTAATTTGAAATTGCATTAGGATGTGGGAAAAAAGGTCAAGATTGTTGCAATCTCCAGAATTATGGTAAATATAATTAAGGTTGTAAGACTTTTGTCTTCTCATAACTTTCAGAACAAACATGTTTGGGGGAAAATGGCTATACCTGGAAATTTAGAGCTGGTACAATCAAATGTCTTCGCACGATTTGAAGCTGCCTTATTTGTTGGCTTGATGGTGGACTTTTTAAACACTCCATGTAAAATACTTTCACGTATTTTGTGATGGGGAAAGGAGAAATGTGCAAGGTGTGTCTTTCCCACTGAGAATTCTTTTAGACCACCTCTGGTTTGACCTGATTTGCAGGCTTTCATTCAAAAGTGGCAGAGAATTAGGGGGAGGTTCTTTGAAGAGTGCTCAAGGCTGAAATATTTTTGCTGCTGTTGGTGAAGGTAAGAATGGCTATCCTGAGTCAGGCCGAAGGCCCAGCTAGGCTAGAGTCTGCCTTTGACAGTGGCCAGTCCCTAATACACAAGCAAGGCTTGAACAGCTATTATATCCTCCCAGTTTCCACCAGTCTGCAGTTTAGCAACTTCCTGAACCTGAGGGTTTTTTTTTATTTAACAGTTGTTGACGGACTTTTTCCCATGAACTTCTCTAATCACTTTTTAGAAGCATGTAGGTTTTTGGCACCCATGGTATCCTGTAGCACTGAGTACTTCAGTTGAGCTGTGCATTGTGTGAGAAGTCCCTATTTTTTGTTTGTGTTGAGCATGTCACCTGATAATTTCACTTGCTCCTCGGCAGGTTTTGTACTGTGAGAAACAGTGAATAGTTATACTGTATTTATCATCTCCTTGACTGCCTGTGCTCTGCTGGCCTCCTTCTGGTATCCCCTTAGCCATTTCTTTTCTTGCCTGAAGAATTGTAATCAAGACTTACTCATGTCTCGTTGGAAGCAGTCCCACACCTTTGATCAGCCTTGTTGTGCCTCTCTATATTGTTTCCATTTTTATTATGTTCTTTTTGAGATGTAGGACCAGCACTGCACTGAGTATTCAGAGACTAATCTTTTATTTAAAAGGTGGCATAATACTGTTTCTGGTTTTATTCCTTTTATAAAAACTTTAATGTACTTGCTTTTTCAATTTTTGAGTATTGATCTGATATTTTAATGAAATTATTAAAATTTACCACACTTTAATCAAAGATAATACTTCGGAGCCTGTTGGGTGTGCAAATTTAGGTCTGTTCTTTCCATGTACGTTACTTTACTAATCAACATTGAGTTTCATCTGCCATTTTGTTTCTTATCCCGTCTTTATCATGAGAAAATTCTGTAACTCCTTGAGGTTGGCTTTGTTGTCTCATTCTCTGCCCTTTCCCACATTACTTGTGATCACCTTTCCCTAGCGACTGTGAAAATGGACCACTTACTCCTACTGTTTGTTTCATGTCTTTTTTAAAAAGGATCATTAATTTGTAAGACCATGTTCATTCTTGTCCTGTGGCAGCCTTCTTTCCGCAAGAAACTTTTGGCGAAGGACCTTGTCAAAAAAACTGTTGGAAATCCATGTTTATGCTTGTGTAAAGCAATAGAGTCAGAGACTCCTTTTGAGATCTGTTTGGCAGGACTTTACCTTACAAAAGGCACTGAGTTTTTCCCATTAAATCACATTTGTCAAAGTATCCATGAATCTATTTTTGCAGTGCTTCCTGCCAATTAGCTGAGTATGGATGTCAGTTATTGAAAGCTCCCCATGTCCAGCTGGGAGCCCATTTTGATAACTGGCATCACATTTGTCACCAACATGCCTCTGATACTACGGCAGTTTTAAGCAAGAGGTTGTATTTTCCACAGGTAACATTTTAACAAATTGGCACTTGATTCATACACAACTTGTGCACGGGTAACATAAGATCTTATCTATTTCTTCTCATTTATTGAACTGATTTGTTCTTAAGCATCTCTTGTTGACACCTCAGTCTGGGACAAGTCCTCCAATACATCCCAAATTAAGACCTTCTTCAAACATCATCCTTGAACAGTCTCAGTTAGGTTTTTGGCTGCTGCATTTAATTTCTTTTTAATGTGCTTTCTCCTCTTTATGTTATTTTACTTCATTGAAATTATATATTTCTGCTGTGGATTGATTATTTATTTTGATTGATTGGCTCTTCATGGACCAATGTATCGAAGTACTTCATGGTAACTATTACAAAGTGATTCTTCAATAGTAACTTTCTGAACCCACGTGTTTTCTGTTTAAGGTAAGACTGGTCAGGAGTTGCTTCCTTTCTTCTAGGTTTCTTGAGTAGTGGTAGCATAAAGCATATGTGAGTTTGATGTTTACTCTAACTCATACAGGGATAACTGTAGTATCTCATTGTTACTGTATTGTCTGTCCAGACAGTCTATCCAATCTCTTTGTGTGTGTTTTGGTCATCGTCGTCATTCTGGGCAAGTGGTCTGTTCTGTGGTCCCAGTATTGATGTGGTATTCAAACCGTATGCATTATGTTACAAGTTGGTACAATTAACTTGTTTGTCTGCTCTGACTTCAGGTTTTTATTAATGTATAGCAACACTCACTGCTGTGGTTTTCCTATATCTTTGCAATAAAATTTGTTCTTTTATTTTACAGCATGTAATGATTGTCTGCCTTTCACCAGTGTGCTGCTTCTGTCAATAACCTCATTGAAAACTAGGCATTTTAAGGTTTTCTATCTTATTTTTTAGATTTCTAGTATCAATATAGCAGCACTTCCACGTTTGGCTCAGTAGCTTATTTTTTGTGCTATGATTAAAATGGAATTATTTCTTCTTTGTGGCTTCTTGTTCAGATTTATTAATGTCTGCCCTATCTTTTATTTATAGATACAAAGTTTTAATGATTTCAGCCCTAGAAAATGTGTCAAGTCCATTTGTGCCAGCTTTAATGCACTTCTTAGTTTAAAGATTCTCCTGTAATGTTATTAATTGTAAATGCTATTAGTCTGGTACCAGCTTGATTTAGATGAAAACCATCTTTCCTGTATAAGCAACCTTTCTTCCAAAAGCATCTGCAGTTCCTACTGAATCAAAATTTAATAGTAAAAGCTCACATTTTTGAGAACAGTTACACCAGTGTAGAATTTTTTTGAAAATCTTAACCAAAATATTTAATAGACTTTATTGATGGAAAGAGATTTGTTAGAATACATAAAATGTTTGATTTACAGTAAATCTGTGGATACTGAAAATGCGGAATGGTAGTTGCCAAAGCAATAGGCATTCAGGTATTGGCTGTGACTTTGGAAGGACTGAGCTATAAAAGATCATTTTGTTCTACCATTGACTTGGCACAAGACGTTCAGAATCCTCAGCAGAGGGGAGAATCAGGCTAATAGAGGTGGATGCATGGTGTACCGGTAGGATTTGGTTGTAGGAATTTGAAAGTTGAAGACAGTAAGTTAAGCAGCTTAACATCTTCAGAATAAGAGGGAGTGAAGCTTGTAAGTGCGTCAAGCTGTTTGCTTAGATCTAGACTAAGGAGCTTAAGTAGCTTATAACACCACAAGCTTACTAGCTCCAGAGGAAGGGACTTAGAAGCTGTGCAACAGCACACTTCAAAGGCCTTACAAGTACCACTGATGAAGCCTGCAGCGCTTCTATAGAGCATGTCAAGTAAATCTATCTATCTGTCTGTTTCTCTGCAGTGTCCGAGTGCTTCCTTTTGTTTCCTCCTTATAAAGTTAGGGGCAACTCTCCTCCTTGGAGTTATCACAATGTTAAATACCAGGCACTTTAAAATCAGGAGGTTCTCAAAATTAATTTAGGCATGTCTTTTATACATATTCTGTCCTCCTTTTCCTCACTGAAAAAACATACTATTGTGTATGCTAGGATGTACCATTTTTTTCGGATGAAATATTGTATGAGGAACTTGGAAAGGATGAAGAGTCCCCTGCCTTTATAGTGGGGGGATAGAAAATGATCTCAATTGTATAGTTGTGAATTAGCTATCTTTGGGGTCTTCAGCTTTAAATGTGTTTGTTTCTTGTTGAAGTCTTTAGGGCTAGATCATCACAAGTTGCAAAGTTGCACTGTAGTGCTATGCCATCCAATTCCCATTGAAATCTTACTTGGGGTCAAAGGCTCCTGCAAAGCAGAGATGGCTACGTTCATGGACTTTTGCTCTGCAAAATAACTGTCATGTCCTCAAGAGTTTCATTACTTACCAGTCAAAAAATTACCTTCCTAATGGTGCTTTCTTGAGTAATTTTGTCATCTTGAGCTTGTTCTGTCCCGACTTCATTAAGTCTACTGAAGATGCACTTTAAATTACAGGCATGTGACCAGTTTTCTGTTTTGCTCTGACTACTTGCTCCCTAGGTATTTAGGTTCTATATTTCAGAGTAGATTCTTACATGCAGTTTAGTATTTTTGTCTGTACAGACTGGAACATATGATGATGAAAAATGGATCTTTGTAAATTAATAGCTCGCACAGTTTAGGCTGATTTTGCAAAGTAGTCTGTCAGGGTATTTTACACTGTTTACAGTTACATGTAGTAAGTTATACTAAGAGTAGTGAAAATCACAGTATGGATGAGGATGGAAAGGACCTCTGAAGATTATCTAGTCAGAGCAGAGCCAGCTGGAGGAGGTGGCCCAGGACTGTGTCCATTTGGGGTTTGAATATCTCCAAGGATGGAGGTTCCACAACCTCTCTGGGAAACCTGCTGCAGTGTTTCATCACCTGTACAGTTAAAAAAAAAAAATTTAAAAAGGTTTTATGTTTAAAAGGAATTTTTTGTATTTCAATCTGTGCCCTTTGCCTCTTCTGTCACTGGACGGCACTGGGAAGAATCTAGCTTTGTTGTCTTACTCTCCCTCATCAAGTATTTATGCACACTGATAAGATCCCCAGTGAGCCTTCTCTGCTCCAGGCTGAAGAGTCCCAGCTCTCTCAGCCTTTCCTTGTATGCCAGGTGTTCCAGTCCTTTAATCATCTTCATGGTCCTTCACTGGACTTACTCCAGTATGTCCATGTCTCTCTTGTACTCCTGCCCAGAGCTGGACGCAGCACTCCAGCTAGGTCTCATCTGTGCTGAGCAGTGCTCCCTCGACCTGCTGGTAACACTCTTCTTAATGCAACCCAGGATGTTGTTGGCCACCTTTGCTGCAAGAACACATATCTGGATCATGTTTACCTTGCTGTACACCAGGATCCTCAGGTCTTTTTCTGCTAAGCTGCTTTCCAGCTGATGACCTCCAGCCAGCCGGACCTCAGCCTGTACTGATGCATGGGGTGTTTCCTTCCCAGGTGCAGGACTTTGCATTTCCATTTGTTGAACTTGATGAGGTTCCTGTTGGTCCATTCCTCCAGCCTGTTGAGGTCCTGCTGATGGCAGCACAACCCTCTTGTGTATCAGCACTCCTCTCAGTTTTGTATCAGCTGCAAACTTGCTGAGGATACACTCTGTCCCATCATCTAGGTCATTAATGTTGAACAGTATTGACCCCTGGGGTACACCACTAGTGAGTTGCCTCCAGCTGGACTTTGGGCTGCTGATCACAACCTTTGAGTCCAGCAGTTCAGCCAATTTTCAGTCCACCTCACTGTCCACGTATCTAATCTGTACTTCATCAGTTTGTCAGTGAGGATATTGTGGGAGACAGTGTAAAAAGCCTTGCTTAAGTTGAGATAAACAACGTCTACTGCTTTCCCCTCATTCACCAAAACAGTCATCTCATCTTAGAAGGCTGAGCTGACTAATGCCAATCACCTTTCTATCTTTCATATGTTTGGAAATGGTTTCCAGGACATTTTGCTCTATCATCATCCCAAGGATCAAGGTGAGCCTGGCTGGCCTGTAGTTCCTGGTATCCTCCTCCTTGCCCTTGTTGAAGACCAGAGTGACATTTGCTTTCTTCCAGTCCTCAGGAGCCTCCCCCAAATGCCATGACCTTTCAAAGATAATCAAGAATGGTCTCATAATGATATCAGCCAACTCCCTCAGCACTCATGGGTGCATCCCATGAGGTCCCATGAACTTCTGTATGTCCAGTTTATATAAATGTTCCTTAACCTGATCTGTTCCATTGAGGGTAAGTCTTCCCTGCTCTGGACTTTCCTCCTG
>NW_008824650.1:2947662-2959226 GCF_000699105.1 Pygoscelis adeliae
CATCCAGAACTTTGGTCCTTTATCACCAGGTCCAGTTAGTTTGCAGTCACGTGCTATAGGCCTTGGTCTGTATGTGTGTGTAAGTGTGTTTACGTGTGGGCTCATTTCCAAACAAACAAGCCTGAGGTTTGTGCTGGTTTCCCAGACAAGCTCTTCCTGTTCATGGCTCAGGATGTCAGCCAGCTGCCCCAGTGAGCCAGCGATTCAATTGCAGGGGAAGTTCAGCTTGGGTGAAAACAAAGACAGCAGTATGCATTTTTCTTTTGGTTTTTAATTGCTTCCGTCTCTGTATCTGAAGCATTTTTCTTAAAAATACTTCACTTTGCAGGTGTAGCCTCATGGACTTTCTCTCATCGTAGCTTTTCTTATCATTTGTAGCCATTAGAGAGTTCAAAATACTTTTGGCAGGGGAGTTAACACAGGTGCCCTGGAGCAACTCCCATTGGGATAGTTGTATTCTTAAAGTCCCCTTTTTGTCAGCTGTTATCTTAGGGTTCATTTCATGTCATGAGTTGTTGTGTTGTGCTGTGCTGTCTGCCAGAGAGGGTTGTATTTCACTGCGGACTTTTGTAGGGCTGAAACTTTTGTATGCAAAGTAATTTTTTTTTATACTGGAAGGACAATCCAATAAACCATTTTCTTTCTTACAAAAATTGAAATAATATTGCTTTTTTTTTGGATGGAAAGAAGAATACAGGCAGGATTTTGATGTCTTACTGGTTTTAAAGCAAAGCCTTGGCTGTAGTTCACAATGAAGAGGTGGTGCGATTTAGGTGCTGCTTTGACACTTGGGAGACTTGGCCTGCAGTCCTAGTTCATCTAGGAGAGTATCTTCACTGTATCTTTTTCTCACATCTGAAATCAGGATAATGATAATTCCTATCTGTTAAGGGTGTTCTGAGGATGAATTGACTATTATTAGACTGGGATTATAAACTCACTCAGTCGTCATATGGGAAATGAGATTCAGGCCCAGAGATTTCTTTTTTGTGATTAATTCTCAGATGAAAGATCTGCTAAGGACCCTGTACACCAACATGTACAGGGGTCTAGACCAGGGTCACTGAAGTTTTCAGGTTCACAGTGGTTTATTTGCACTTTGGATGAGATGCTTGTATACAAGTAAAGAATAAACCAGTTTGACACAGAATTCTGGAGAGCAGCAATTGTTGCTTCTGCTGAAAACTTTTGTAGCATATGGTTTGGATTTCTGTGCGGTAGGAAAATGGAAAATGTAGGGTAGGGCTCCCATTGTTTCTTCTGGGAATTCGTGGAAGGAAGTAGTAGCTGATAGGCCGTGTAGCCTTTGCATGGTGAGCATGATGTCTCCGATATGTCAGAACTCTGACACATGTAGCGCGCAGGAGGCCAGGGCACATATGGGAAATCTTGATGCATTTTGTATTCCTCTCCTTTCAGCCAGTCAAACTTTGAGCTCAAAAAACAAAACATGAAAGCAGAAATCTGAGCATATGGCAACCCTAATTAAGGGGGTGATGTTATTTTTTTTCACCTTCAAACTCATTGCAGTCATGCTGACCTTGGTGCTCTTTCCTTTCCTATGGTGCATTCAGCTATTCCCATGAAAAGTGCTTTCCTGAGCAGGGAGACTGAGTAAGCACGTGCAATCAAATACCTGTATTTTTGTTTCATAAGAAATGATGTGCTTTCAAAATTTCTTTTCAAACTGTCTCATAATTAAAGTCACATTTCAGGGGGCTTTTGTGAAGAAACATGAAGGATGCCTCTCCTTTTGGAGACTGAGACCGAGATCCCTTTTCTGACTGATAACAGAAATGAGTCTTGAATGTAGGTTTGACATAAATCAAGCCAGTGTCTTTGCTATTGGGTTTAGAGTCAGTCTGTCTTCTGCTTGGGGCTATTCTGCTTCTTATGAAATATTCACCGGTCCAGAGAGACAGCGTGACTTTGTATAACTTGATGGTGAAGGAAAATTTGTGGGATAAAGCAGACCCCGTTTCAGGTTCTGTCCCTGCTCTAAATCAGCTGATTTACATCCTAAGTGAGTCCATAAGCAGCGAGGTGATAGTGTTTATCTGCTTTCTTTCTGATCTTTCTTCTGTTGCACATTTTCTGTCGTGGCCCTGAAAAACTCTTAGATTAGCTGTTGTGGTCCAACAAAAAATATCTTGCAGAAAAATTCTTGACCAGCTCTCTCAGAATTACTTAGTAAGTTATGAATTATAGAACAAGGGTGCCTATATGTTCTAGGTAATAGTACATAGGGTTTCCCCTTTTACTTAATAAGTCTTTGCTAAAGTCAGCATCTCTGTTTAGATCCTTGGCTTGTTTGCAGCTGCTATATTCCTACTTTGCATATGACAATGTAAGAAGAGGGTCTAACACTGTCTTTCTTATGACCAGAGCTTTGTTTTTCCCTTTTTGTGTGTTTCTCCATAATTTAGATAGCTTGACAGTGTGTCTTAGTGGATTTTTAATTTTGCAGAACTTGTGTCGATTTGCTTTTGAAAAATTAACCAGTCTGTGCCCTTGAAAAGTCATTGCATCTGTTATTACCTCCACATGTGATAAGTTTAAGAAAATGATTAGCAAAGGTGTCACTCATTTCTGCATGCTGTATATCAGATCGGACTTGCTGTGAAGTAGTGAACCATATTAAAGCTGTGAAATCAGCCCTGCTCTACAGGGACTAACAACCAGCTGCACCAATTTTACTACTTTTTTCCCTTGCAGATTCAGGGATGATTGGAATGGAGTTTGACAGTTTATTTACAGATTTGCTGTGACTGACAGGATGCCAGAGGGGAAATGTTTGTACTCCCTGAAGATAGTTTTTGGTAGCTAAGGCTAAATATCTGACAGGACTTTTGTTACAAAACAGAGTGTGATCAACAGTTGTGTTACTGCAGAATTCAGTGCATCTTTTAATTTAAAATACAGCTAAAAATACAGAACTAAAGCCAGCATTTGCCTTGATGTAAAGTGTCCATACAGAAGAGATGATGTGCGGCACTGGTGCATTCAAGCCTTCCAGTCCAGTTCTGATCTCTCATCCCTATAAGAAATTAGGGAAAGGAGGATGAAAACCACTCACATGCCGCCTTCTTTCCTCTTGGTCACTGATTTTCAAACTTAAAATTTGTAGGTTCCATAAACTTTTCGATACGGAACTGGACCTCTTACATGGTAAATTCAAGTCTCCTTGACAACCGACCTGCTTCTCTTACCTTATGGGCTGCCAAGAGTTCACGGACCATGCATTGAAAACTTATGTCCATGTGTGTGATGTTAAGGCTCCTTGCAGTTTAACCTTGAAATGAATAAAATAGAATTAATCTTGTTTTCCTCTTATATTCATTCCTTGGCTTTGAAACTAGGGCAAATGGACTTTTTCTTTTCATGTCATTCTGTTTCTGATTGTCAGTGTAAATCTGCAGTAACCTAACTAAAGTATCCTCATGGTGTATAAAAATCAGTCTTATACAATGATACTTTGAAAACAGAAACCTTTTGGAAGAAGGTGCATGAGCTGTATACTGTGTTATATACAATATATGTGTAGTAATATTATACTCTGTATTCCCAGAAAAAGTATTAAACATTTGATCAGGAAAGTATTTTTTGTTCATTAATAGCTCTTTGTTCATTTAAGAGGCACAGAAGCTTTTGTACATTGAAAAGGTTAATTATGCTTAGAGTAAAGGTACTTGAATAAATTGTGTGTTTTATGGGTAGCAGAGGTTGAAGGTGGGCAGATTTGTCTAGCACAGAGAAAAAAAATATTTTTATTAGATTGCTAGGTGTTAAGAAGTGCTGCCAACTAGCCAAATGTAATCGGAGTATTCATGAGCAAGAGATATTGATATATTGCAGGGGACAGAAAATACACACCTGAGTGCCTGTGTCCTTACCTGCATTTAAGCCAGTCCTACTGGTTACGTCTAGTATCACAGATTTTAGTAGGGTTAATTTTTTTCTTAATTGTTTTTTTTGTTGTTCTTCTGCTTGGATTGGTAATCTACTGTAGACTGGATTCTTTGCTGTATATTTTTGTTATAATAAGGCTATGCATCAAGAGATACGGAGCACAATTAGCAAAGAACAAATGAGATGGCAAAATGAGCCTTTCTCAGTCATGGTCTTCTAGTGAAGTATGTCCCTTTTTAATACTTATATGCCAGGCATCACTTACAGAAAGACCTGAATACAGCGTGTTGTACCACAACTCTAAGGAAGATTTTTCTGGCTTTTTGGGTATTAGATCATCAGGCTGAGCCCACCTCCCCAGTCATGGGGTTCTTCTGACACAGTCTTTACTGTGGATACAACAAGGTTGACAAGTGAATCCTTGTTGTTATTTTTTAATTGTCAAGAATAAAAGACATACTTCTGGGAACAGAGACTGGCATCCATCTCAGCCCTTGCCCAGGTAAATTCTCTTCTCGTTAGACTATATGGCCATGGTTACTCCGGACCTGTGGCTGTGGCAGTCCTGGCTGCACTGTAACTGTTCTATTAGGGATGGTTGTCTCTGTTCACACCGTTGTCAGGCAGTTCCTCGGGGAGTGGAAGTGGTGGCTAACCTATTCCTATGTCTTGCTATCTTGACTATTAAAAAGCTTTTCTTGCAACAAATCTAACTCCATTATGTCACAGCTTAATACTGTCAGGCTTTTGTTCTGTCTGTCCTGGCTATGGAGAAGAGAGTTTATTCCCTTTCTCCCTGTGGATGATTTTTTATCATGTTTCCAGTAGGTTTAATGTTAATACTGCCTGTTTATAAAAGTAGAAGCTCTACCCTTAAGGGTGAAGGAAGGTTGCCCAAGGTAATGCAAGAAATCATTGATGGTGGAAGGCAGAAATACAACCCAACAGCCCTGAATCCTGCTTTCCAGCTGTAGTTCTAGTCTAATGTCTTTTAACAGATAGAAGACAAAAATAGGTATAGTGTACTTTTGTTAGAGTTCAGACAATCCTGAATGTGGATCATAAAATCCTCAGCTTCCAGGTTCTCCCTGTTGCTGTGAGAAGTTGTTAGGTGCCCACCGAGCTGCCGTATTCCTGGCTGCTAACATCATTCCTGCCTTGATTAGTACCTCACACTGCAGTTATTACAGTTCATGCCCGTGTGCAGGTTGTGACTCTGTGAGCTCTGTTAAAAGATACTCTCATGCTTTTTAAGACCCAAGAAAAGTGACCAAAATAGTTAAAGAACAGTCAGTGACCAGGGTGCCTAATATTATAGTTGAAGTTTTTCAGTAGTTGGATTATCTTATTAAAAAGAGAGTAGATATAGTAGGAATGGGGTGCTTTGAGACCAGCAACAGAGCTGTGAACTGGAATCACAAGTATTACTGAGACTGTCATCCAGTGCCTAAAGAGAAAAGCATAATTACCACGAGAAGGTCATTTTTCTAAGCAAAGGACAGTTGTAAACTGCCTTGACCAGGAAAAAATCAGCATTTGTTGCATTGCATCATTGAATTATTCATCAAGATCAGACACTTTCTTGTTCAATTTACTTTGTCATTTTCTTCTAGCTTATTCTCAGCAGTTTGGATGAAAATATAACACAGTAGCACCTGCTTACAAGAGACATTCAATTCACTAGATGTCTTGATTGGAAAGACATTTGCTTTGGTCCAAGCTAAAATCAAATGCTCTTTGTTTTAATGGGATATTCATGTTTTATGGACAAATAACTCGAATTGGTGTTATGATATCTTTCTGTTAACGTGTACTTATTATTTTAGTGAGTTATTTCAGGCCCTTAATTTAGAACAAACAAAATCTACTCATGGATCAGATCCTGCATTGTTTCTTCTGTTCTATACAGCCTCTGTTGAAACAAGTAGGTGTTTTCCCAGCAGTAAGATTTGATTGTCTAGAAAGGTGTAAACATTCCTTTTTCTGAAATTGCCTCATGTATATAGGTGAAAATAACACTCTCTTAGGAAATTCCAGGCATGGTTAGATTGTTTCAAGACCCTAGTCAGAGTACTGAAATGAGTAAATAATAATTTCTCTGTCACTTCACAACCTTTTCTTCTTACACACAAGTATATAGAGAAACTCAGGTACACGAGGAGATCAGAATCTGCCCCCATATGTTCCTCTCACCATGATCCCTTTTTTTTCTCTTTTGTTGCTTTCCCCCATAATTTACTTCGTTTGCATATTTTAGTGTTTCATACCATGGTGCCTGAGTCAATTTTCTTTTGAATAATTAAACAGGTACATGCCCTTGGAAAGTCATTGCACCCTTTATTGCCACTTAATGTGTTAACTGTGAGGAATTGGGAAAAGATGTTGCGCATTTTTGTTGACTGCTGTTTTATGCAAGGATTGGATATAATGGAGTGAATGGGACTCAGAGAATATGCTGTATTTTGGTGTATGTGGTGAACCACATTTTGGGTACCCAGAGGATGTACCCAGACTGGAGAACCTTGTCCTGTCCTTTTGCCATGTCAAAGGAAGATGTGAGCAGCCTCTTACTTTAAAATAATAATACGAAATAATACTAAAAAAGTAAAATTGATTGATAGAGTCAGTGGCTATTCAGTGATATGCTATATTTAGGGTTTTAGGTAGCAGAAGGTTTTGGCCTCTGCAGAAGAAAATTTAAAGAAAAGAATTGGTCTTGAGTCCTCTGTGCTGTGGGTTTAGGAGAAGGGGAAGGGAGAGAGGACAGACGGGAAGAGTTTTGCAGCTTTTTCATAAAGGCAGCTGAGACTTCTCTGGAGGGGTGGCAGAGTCAGGCCGGGGATTGGGGTGGGTAATGCGCTCTGAGCTGCTCTGGGGATGGCTGGGTTAACAAGGAAGTTTCTGTAAGCAGTGGAGAGCTCCAGGTTCTCATTAAAATCCTGAGCCAGGTGAGCTTGAGCGTAGCTGTACTACAGATGCAGCTCTAGCGGCGATATTATAGGGATTTGTTAAAATTGTGCTGGCTTGGATAACTGAGTCACTGTTTCCATTGTAGGAACAATGAGTGCATACCAGGGTAGGCCATTGACAAAACGTGCTTTGCTAAATTGCATTTTATTTTACTATTGTCTGGTAGTCATGCTTTACTTCCCCCCCTCCTTTTGCTAGTGAATACTCTTAATTGTAAACATATTTCAGTGTCTTTGGTTACTCTAAAGGACGTTAAAATGTTGGTTTGCCTTCATTGCTCATTCAAGCCCTACTCTTTGCAATTAGGATGCTACTAGAAATTTATATTGATTTTTAGGTGGGTGTTTTCCTTAGGATAGGACATGTCTCTGCTTAAATGTTACAAAATAAACCAAGGTAGTTTGTATTCTTTAATGCCAACAAATAAGTTGTTGGGATTGTTTGACTCGTTACTCAGCGTGCAGTGAGTACCGGGGAGAGATCCCGGCTGATCCCTGCAGCCAAGGCAGCTGCCTGACCCCAGCTCTGTGGCAGGGAGGTGAAATCTCTGCTCCAACTGTCGAAGGCAGAGAATTCCTTTAAAAAGCAACACTTCTGCTCGGTCAAGCTTGAGGAGCAAGTGCAATCTGCAGCTTATGCTTTTGATGTTTGAGTTGATTAATAAATGTAGAAATAGAAGGAAAAGGTTATGACAGGGTGGTTTTGGATTCAGTGCAATCGATAGTGATTTATTCAGAGAAAAGGGACTCCACCCATCGATACGGTTCTCTTCTCTTGGCCTTTGGAAGAGCTTACCATAGAATTGCCCAGCTGTGATTAAAATTTCCCTGTGCTAGCGTGGCTGATGTCATTCAGCCAAATGCTAAATGAAATGCATCCAGTTTTGGGGTTCCTTAGTAGGAGAAAACATGGGGAGTATGACAGCAGTTTATAAAAGAGCAGCCTCTAGAATTGAAGAGATTAACATCTCAGGGAAGGCTACAGGCACAAAGCATACCTAAATAATGATCGTTGGTTAAAAGGCATCAGTGCCTTGGAGATAAAGAACTGTTATAGATTGTAAAAGAGATTATCAAAATCCCTCAAACCAGACAGTGTTAATGATGCAGATTGTGAAATGTGTGGTGACTGAGATTTAAATGTGTGTTTTGATATGGATTGTATGATCGCTCATCAAAAGCTTCAGACCTGTTGTTTTTTAGAGTGTTTTCTTTACTATCTGAATCAAATATGTCAGCTCTGCAATCTGTGGCAGGTTAATTGAAATGCAGCGAGAGTGCAAAATCTGAATCAAGCATGAGGTTGGCAAACTTTGTTCGTACTTTTATTTATGCAGATCTCTAAAAGTAACCACTTAGCTTGAGAACTGTTGATGAAATTAGCGTGATTTTCCATCCTTCTTTAGATAGGAAGGATTTGGGCCGTATGGAGTCTAAAGGAACAACTTCAAATATGTCATGTTTGACTGGATTGAGTATAGCAGGAGCTTGAGGAACGTCTTATAGTAGTATTGTAGTTACTTTTCAGTGTCAAGTGATGGACTTCATCTCACTTGAGTGAAATTCTGTAAGTGGCATGCCAAAAATACCCCAAGGTAGTTTTTGCCGTCTTCCTTTTCCTCATAAACTGTTATTTAATTTTATGTGTTTGAATTTGGTGACATTTAGTGCACATTAAAGGGAGGAATTTATAATGCTAGCTAAAGCAAAGGGTATTTCAGGTTCTTTGTGAGCTGTTCTTGCTGTTCTGCCAAATCCATGTTGCACCTCTGCCTGTTAGAAACCTGTGCCACACCATGCCAGAGCTTCTAATTGGGCTCCTGCCTTAAGATCGAATGGTATCTTTAGAGACTGTTTGAAGGAGGAAAAAAAAAAACCAACCACCACCAGACATGAATTTGTAAAAGCCTTTGAACTACCGTGTGAGGGGTTGAAAACGTTCTTTCCTTCTCCTTAGCTGGACCTTTGGTTCCCATTGCAGTGGTCTCTTGGCGGCTTTAACTTCTATTGATTGTACGGGAACATGATGGCAACTAAGGATGGTTCAGGTACTAGGATGATCCACCAGGTCCGTGTACCCACACCCCAGCTGGAGGGGGTTGTGAATAAGGGCAGGCACTAAAAAAAAATCCCTCTGCCATCAGAAAATCTCCCCACTTTCCAGTGGCATGAAGTTACTAGGGTGTTTGGGAGTGGATGTTTGTACTAAGGGGTTGTATTGTTCAGTACCCAACAGTGTACCCTTCCTACGTCTAATATTTCATTTAAAAGCAATTTGCCTGAGTAAAATAAAATATGCATGATGGGTGAACACAGATGAGCTCTGTTAATGTATTCTAATTAACTTGCTAAAAATATTTTAAAATCTTAATAAGCTTAAAGAGAATTTCTGATGATCAGATGCAATGTTAATGAGCATGGTATAAAAACATAAGAAGGTAAAGTAGATAGCTGATTGGCAGTTGCAGTGCTGTCTGTATAGCTAACATTTTTCTTGTTCAAAAGAAAGATCTTTGGGTTAAATTTTAGCTTTTGTCTTGGTAGCTAATTTCTCAAGATCTATTTCTAGAAAGTTTAATGAACAAAACATTAAAAAAAAAAAGAATGTACCTGTTTGATTTGGGGTGGAGTGAGGATTTTATTGCTTAATTATGCCTTAGAAAAAAACGCTAAGGACATTTATAATAAAGTATCTGTGTTCTTTGTGTGTGGGAGAATGACTCTTTTCCTTTTATATATGCCATAAATCTCAGATTGTAGTTCTTTTTCTCTCCAGGCTATTAGGTTTCTGCAGACTGTATTTCATTCCTTAGCACCTATAGTTGCTTGGCAACAGCATCCGATTTACATGAACCCAGCCCCATGAATGAATGGTTACCTGGAACCTTTCTGTGCGGAAACCCCAAGAAACGTAGCGGTTCTCCCATTCAGTATGACAGTTCTTAGGAAATATTAATTGCTTCTCTCTATTCATCTTTCTGTAGCCTTTATTTTTCAGTTAAAGGGGAAAAAACTGTATTCTCTGTTTAGTTCTAGCCTGCCAGAGGTCACAAAATTCATTTATAAATAATCCACTTGGAAAGCAGGAGGTTTATTAATAACGGAACACTTTAGTAGTGCTTGGAGCCTCAACTGGTACAAGCGGTCCCCAGTGCTGTATTCTGTAGCTACAGGAAGAAAGAGGTTCAGAGAAGTGAAGTAACCCACCACAGTCACATATAGAATGTCAGTGTGGGTTTTTTTTCTGCTAGTAAGTTTGGTACAGGTTTTAGGGAGAAAAAGGAGCAAATGTTTCCTACTCAGTATATTTGCTTCCCTTCTTGGCATATGGAACTTTGTTGAACAAGCAAAATAAACAGATTTTCTGCTATCTCAGCCTAGTGTTTTGCAAGCAGGAACACCCTCCTATCAATTAATTTTATTCTTGCGAAGTACTTTACAACCTGTAGGTTATTTCTGTTGAGAGGAGTAGGAGGTATTAAAAAGAAGAATCGAGAAGAAAAATTCTTAACAGCACCAAACACAAAAAAGTTCTTACAGGACTAGGAGAGGAAGAGCTACAGGCAATATTTGTGGATGTCAAAATAGCTGTAATAATTCTTTTGAAAAATCTCGTAAAGAAAATGCCCAAATTGCCTTGTTTTGTAAATTCTTTTCTGTTTTTCAGCTGCCTTATCCTTTGCAAAAATAAAATGATACGTGGGCCTTGACTCTTTTCTGTTGTGTTTCTAGAGGCCCTTGCTAACGTTGATAAGATGCAAAGACTGGTGCTGAGGGAAGCAGAGTAGTCCTAAGATCTGGTAGAGATCTGGTTTGCAAATCTAGATCCCAAACTGATTTTTCCCCAAGTTTGTGGTGGTTTGGGTTTCTCTAACATCAAAATACCTGGTAGGATGTTCTTTCCTCTCTTCACTCAGGTGGCGTTCAAGGTCAGGTCATCGCACCCTCTACCTTTTAATTATATCCTGTGGCTTTAGGTAATGCTGAACTTGCAGCTGATTATTATTATATTTTCTCCTGTGGACATGTCTTGCTACTGATGCACAGACTCTGCAGATTAACTTATGCAGAATCGAATGCGTTTGTGATCTAAGTAATGAAGAGGCCTTTGTTCTATTCTTGGTTGTTCTACTGATTTTGTGCGACCTTGGGCGGCTCATTTATCTCCTTCCTTGCTTTTCTCATTTTAACCTTCGATGGATGGTGTCATGTGTTGATTTGCCAATGTAATTTTCTGTTTCCCTTAGAAGATTTGCAAGGCTGAATATTGTTGCATATGAGGACAAATAGTTTTTAAAAATGAAACAATGATGGCTTTTGTGTTTCTAAATAACTCAGTAGCAAGCATTATTTACTGATGTGTGATCTGTAAAGCCACATGTGGTAATTATACACATCAGAGTTGTGGGTAGGCATGGGAGGGTGTATATTTTGCTGAGTTTCAAGTACGAATTTCTCGTGTCAGAATATTTTGAGGAAATACTGAGCTGTGCTGCAATGCTAGCAACAGAGCACATAAAAAAAAAAAAAATTGTCGTTTTCAGTCAGTGGAAAATGCCTAAGGTAGCAGTGACCTTTTGGGTTTTGTGTGGGATTTTTTTCTGTTGTTTTTTGTTTTTTTAAAAAAAAACAATTTGTGGAATCATCTAGCATGCTCCTGACTTTGGGTGAATGTCTCACCTCCAG
>NW_008824650.1:2959275-2984366 GCF_000699105.1 Pygoscelis adeliae
TTGTATTTCCAGTGTTCCCAGAGGCACTGCTGTGTAGCTCGGTGCAGAGCCCTCCTGAACTCTGGGGCTTCCTGCGACGGGGACTGTAGGACACCTGACCTCTTACTACAGGACTCTACAGAGCATGTGTCTGTTGGAGCTACAGACCTTCAAAGCTGGAACATTCTCCCAAGAAACTGCCTCTCCCAAGAGGCAGTTTTTTAGCACAAGGTTCTCTGTCGTTTATCGGGAGTTTTTATAAACTGGCACTTTTCTACTAAATATTTGGATAGGCAAACTGGCAACATGCAGTGTCAGATATTCTAGGGAAGGCATTTTTAATGCTCTGACCAACTCTGCTCTTTTTGGATAGCGGTTTCAGTGGTGAAGACATTTCTGTTAGGCACTGGTAGTATACCAGCAGCACTAAGCATCGGTGGTTTGTGGTCTTGAAATTATGCTTTTTAATGAGTACCAGAACTTAATAGCCTTAGCTTATCAAAAAGAAGGACAAGATGCAATTTAATTGTGGTCTGTAAGTGCCAACACGTGAAGGGGAAACCCAATTCTATAGTAATGTTTTAACTGGAAGGCTAAAGCCACAAAGATCAAGTGACTAGAAGTTTAAAGAATAAAAATCTAAATTATGGGAGAAGTGCAAATATTTAATTTTAAAGGTGTTAAACATGAAAACAGCCAGTAGACACAGTAAATTCTCTGTCGCTTTGAGTCCTTCAGCTGAGGTTTGTGTCTTCTTCAGATTACTGTAGTTCAGCGAACACAGAACTGGGCTGGATGGTGGGATCACTGTGTGAAAGTTGTGTGATCTCGTTTAAGCAGATGGTCCGCTCTGACCTTTTACATTTTTGGAGCTCTCTGTAGGTAGGTTATTAAATAGCTGGATGTGATGGCTAGATTTCAAATGCCCAGTTTGGATCTCCTCTAGGTTTTGTTTTCAGACTGGTACCACCTGCTTCAGAATATTTTTTGAGAATCAGTTAATTTGTCACATTGGTTCCAGATTTCACGTTTATTTGCTGAACGACAGGAATTCTGCAGTGGAGGGTGAAGGCAGAGGTGTTGCCAAGAGTCTATGAATAATTGTGGAAGCATGGGGTAAATCAACGCAGGTTACGCCTTGTTATGTTAAGCCTTTAATTGGAGCCTTGGCTACTTTATGAATGTTTGGACAACTGCTGAATAGTTTTTGTGATGATTAGTATTTTTCCCCAGCACACACTGTTTTTAAGTTTCAAGTTCTTGCCATATCCAAACTTCGGGTAACAAAAGAGGAAAACTTCGAGTGGTCAAAAAATAAAAAAATTAAACCTGATGTAAGCCAGTTCCATTGGTACACGAACCCATTTTAACTTACTAATTCATGAAATACTTATTTTTTTTTTTCTTTAAGGAATTAATTCAGAACCAAGAATTTACACAAGTTAGAGACAGCCAGGGTTTATTAAATTACTTCTAGTAATAATGTCTTCAGGAGAAGACTTTTTCCCCAAATACATTTTCAGTCTTGACTAGACAGGTTTTAAGTGGTCCTTCTAATTTGTCTTCCATCTCTTTCCTTAAAAGCTTTCACTGAAATATTTTTCCAGAATATTCAGTCTGTATCTACAGAAACCTTTGGTCTGAAACTGCTCTCCCCCCGCCCCTCTCTGTAAACTCTCGTGCTGAGTTGTGGATTTTTTTTTTTATATATTACCATTGGAATTTATCCCAGGCTTCATCAAAATATTCTGTCAAGTAGAGATCTGCATCTCAAGAAAAAAATCACAGCGAATTGATAAGCAATTGCAGCTCTGCCGTATTGCTACAAGAAGTGCAGATATTTCAGAGGTCTTGTTGCGAGCGTGTCAATGTATATGTTATAACAGTGTTATGACTATTGATCTGCTTGTTCCCAAATAAGTCTTTACCATTCATGTACCAAGGTTTTCCTTGCTGTGTAACTGCTGAAGTCAATGAAGTTGAATTGTCAGTGGGGTTGTATCTTGAGCAGATTTTGTTTCCTATAGTACATCTTAGGCTGTGTGTATTTTTTTTTTGGGTGATCTGCAATAATTTAAGGTGCTGTTAAGAGAGAATTTATGTACATGTTTTTCTGTGTTTCTTTTTTCTGAAATCCATCAAAAAGGGGAAGGCTTTGAGTCAACGTTAAATTTTAAATTCATATCTGAAGTGAGCTAGACTAAGAGGATTTTCAGAGTTAGGTCATTTGGTGTCTAAGTTTCAGGTTGTGAAATACAAAGTTTTGTCTTTATTGAAGCAAGGTCTTAGGAAAGCCAAATTTGGCATCCTCATGAAGAACAATTTCTGCTATTAGAAGTTGCTTCAGAACGTAAGGTGACCTAGACTATCAGTAGCATACGAGTCTTGACTACAGATACCATTCCTACTCTGTTTTACTTAGGTGTGTGCGCATCTACTCATTTTAGTGGTGGTATTCTTGCCTTACAGCAGTGAGCAAGAAGAACCATGCCTGTTCTCCCCTACATCATTGTAGAGGCTTTATCTATGTAAGTAGCATAAATGTCGAGAATATTAGCCTTATTTGTCATTGCTGCTGAGAAAATCGAGGCTTTTTTCCTCTGCTGAATTACAGCTGGTATGATAGTAGCTGTAGCCTTAGAGGCTGATGATCAATTCTATCCTTAAAAGTTGTTTTTCTTCCCCAGGCACTGCATTTAAAAAATAAGAATAAATTCTATGTCTGGAAAATTTTTGACATACATTTGAGCAATTGAAACCCTCAGTGAAATTAAAGGATGTTATGAAATATGAAAACTTCTTTGCTTATAAGAAAGAAAACAGCCAACCTATACGGCAAATACGGCTTGCTTTTCTGTGTAATAGATTAGCTGATGCTTCGAAGTGAAAGTTAGAAACACTTCTAAACAATAGTTTTTGAATAGCTTTTATGAATTACTGTATTGTTTTTAGAATTGTAAAGGTGGTTGAATTTGTTTGAATATTTGGCTTCAAGCTTGTAATTTATTGACTTGGACAGTTGTATTGGTCTAAATTAAAAAAAAAAAAAGGAAAAGGAAAAAAGAGTGTGTTCCAGTTTACATTACTTTTGCTTCAGTCAGGTAGATACTGTCTAATATGCTGAAGGCTGGTTTGTGGCAGTCTTTTTTCTCTGTTATGGAATACTTGGAGATGTCAGAAGTGATGCAGCACGAGGTAGAGAAGCAAATGCCTTTGGACCCAGTCTAGAACTCACAGGGACATAAAGGGCGCTCAGTACCTTGTACATTTTCATATTTAAAAGGGTATAGACAAGAGAAACCTTTTACCATAGCAGGAGTCTAATTTCACAGTCTTTATATGAATAAGAAAGATCAGCATGAATTTTGGAAGAGTTAATATGCAAGGAGGACGATTTTGGAACACTTGTTTTATAAATGGGACAAAATGATCATATATTTTTGTTTTGTTTTTCTTGAATGAAAAGCTAGAAAATACTTTTTTTGAAATTATAGTGTTTGGAGTCAATCAGAGAAATAAAGGAGGGGCTGGCACTTCTCTCATTGCTTGCAAATTGTAAATTGCGGTTATTCGCAATCATGCTTATAGCTGGCGTGGGTTCATGTGCATAATCAGCTGCTTTTTGAACGCATGTTCTATTGTTCTGTTTTATTTATGGATTCAGTTGTGATGAGAAAGATGTTATGAAGTTGTTTGGATGGAGCCTTGGAAATGTCTTTTAGGAGTTTTGAAAGTCAGCGAGTTCCTGGAGTTTGGGGTACAAACCGGGGCTGTGTGTAGCACTGGAAATTTAGATGAAAAAGTTGAAGAGTTTCAGCCTCAAAATGGAAGGTCAAATTCTGCTTTCGGACTTTGCAGTGCATGAGCCAGCAAAATTCCGGACTGACACAGCCACATTGTTACCGTCCAGTTGAAATATAGCCAGATCCAAGAGGTCAGGAGTCATCCCATCGATTTCAGCATCCGGACCCACTGGCAGTCTGATCTGACCCCACTCCTGGTGGAATGGGAGGCTGAATTTCTGCCTCCAGTCTCCTTGCACAAATGATGTGGCAGCAGACTTTTGGTGCTAAATTATCAGCGCTAACCTTCTGATTGATGCGAGTTTGCTTATGTGATTATTTTTCTTAATAGCTATGGTTATGTGCCAAGACCGTGAGAGGGGATGTCGGACTGCTCAGGAGAGACTCGCCCCGTGTTACTGGTTCCACTGTCTCACTTGCTGAATCCACTTGGACAATGCTCTTTGAGCCTGCATTTTCTAAAATCTTTGTTTTTCCCTCCACTTTTCGTCTTAATGTGCTTAAACTGCTTGCTTTTGTGGGAAGGCATCAGTTCTGTGTTTTGTTAAATATACAGTGATGCAGGACTTCAGTCTTTTGGGGATGACTGGCAATGGCTGAACAGAAGTAACAGTAATTTCTCTCTCTTCTCAGTGACAGATTTTTTTTCTCCCCCCCTATGTGCCTTTCAATGAAAGCAATATTTTGGCTGAAAACAAGAGCCAGTAGATGAACTTTAACATCACTTGATTCTTGCTGGATCTCTGTGAAAGGCAGAATGGGAGTTGTGTGAGTAGTAACATACATAGAGTGGGCTGACTTCTCAGCCTTGTGTAGGAAAAGTGCCTTACGCTCGGTCTTCCCACATAAGTGAACTTCTGCACTTGGGTATTCCCTCTCTTCCTATCCAGTAGGAATTATTATTTTAACTGAATTTCATTAGATCAGTCGCCATGTTCCACAGCAGATAATAGATCTGTAGAAGACGTGCGTGTTGCAGGACGACACCATGCCATGTGTAGCTGCAAACACTTTCTAGATAGGGTTAAAATCCTGTATCAGCTCTCTAAAAAAATCATTAATTTTCAAATGGGAAGAAAGTAAACTGGTTGGTTAGGTACTATGCAGGGAGCTTTTAATTAAAAGATGTTTAAATCTGATTTTCTCAACTGTCAAAGAATTGAATCCATGAATTATGTTTGCTACAGTTGTTGTTTGGTGTTTTTTTTTTTTTTCGTAACACTGTATTTAAGTTCTTTCTGTGCACTGCCGTAGGGGATAGATGGTAGCTCCTGACAGATTCAGACACATCTGGCTGAGAACACTGCTAGTGATGGATGAACGATGTCTTTGTTAATGCCCCTGTATACATAAATGATGGGCTTGCTTTCTTTATTTATAAGATGTATCCAGTTATACACCTCAGAGTAAATGTCCACTGTTCAGTAAAGCACACAATATTGGCATTAAAAAGACAATCCCTGAAATCAGTGATCAACGCATTTTCCTCACTCTCCAGAGAGAGATTGAAATAAGAGGTAAACCTAAAGTTCAGCAAATTCAAGTAAGTTCTTTTGGGACCTATTCCTCATCTGTAAGAAGTGACTGCAGCTCAACCAGGGAAGCTGTTTTCTCTGCTCTGGCCGTACGCAGAGCTGCTTCTGGAAGTGCAGTGCACCGGGTTCACCTAGGATCACTCTTCCACATGGCCTGGATGGATCAGTCCCACCAGTACAGCGGGTCAGATACTCTTGTCAGACAGTGATGGCTAAGGTTCACTAGGCTGTTACCTACTGGGATATGTTTTGGTGAAGTGAGCCATCCTAATTATTCGAAGTGGAGGAGAATGAATGGTTTTTCCCTTCATGTAGCTTCAGCCTAGGGTTTTGGTTTTTTTTTTTTTTACTGGGTATCTGTGTGTGTTTGTACTCATGAGCTGATCCAATTTAGAACTTGAGATGATCAACCAACATTAGAAACTTCACAGTGTAAATTAAGTTAGTTTATTTTATCAAGTAGGTTAGCTACATACCAAAATAATTCTTAGTATTTTGCTATGAAAGAATTAGTCTGAATTAAGATGGTTGTGCAGATAATCAGGGTGTTAAACACTTTCAGACTTGAGATCTGTTTGCCCTCTTGGTAGATATCGAACTCAGCTAATAGTAGAGTACATGCATACTCATGAGTGGTTTGTATTGAATAGCTAATGCTCTGTAAATTCAGCCCTACTTTTCTTATGGTAACTTATTTATATAGAAGTATCCTGAATTACAGTTATGACATAAATTGATAACGTAGCCAAAACCTGAATCTTCTGACCTAGCAAGGAGTAAGTCTCCTGTCCAGTCCTCGATTCCTAATGCAAAAATGTTATCTGTTACAGGGGCATTGGAGTCAGCTAGAAGGCACAAATCAGCCCTACCTGGCCTATCAGTTACAATGCCAGTGAAAGCAGACAGCAATATATACTGACAGAGCTCCGAAACATTTGGGAAGTTGTGGAGCAGGAGCTCTAAGACAGAGAGCTGCCATCCAGATGGAAGTGCAAGAGGCAGCTGAGCTAAGATATGTTTGCAGTTTTCACAGGGGTGGTTGCTGTTTGGCTTTACTGCTTTTATATTGTCCACCACTCTTAAAAATCCTGATGGTGATAGCCCAGCAGTTTATTAAGCCCCTTTCCAGAGGCAGTGGAGAGCAAGCATGCTTTATTCTTTGGTTTTAGCTGCTGTGAAGTGTAGCAAACATCTTTGTTTCTCATTCTGTCTTGCTGGCTGTCTCTGAAATGTGGTGTTTTCATGTTGGATGTGGTAGTTCTGCAAGAATTTGTATTTGCAACAAGGTTCAGCAAGACAATTGAGACTACTAGGCAAATCATTTAGAGTTCAGTTTGGTTTCTAGGAACAGAGGCTTACTAGTTATTTTTCACTGGTTTCTGTGCTATTATGTTGTTGTGATAATCTTGGCAGGGATCTGTCGCTCTGTGTCGGTATAATTGAAACTTGTTTTCCCTGAGGAATCACTCTGCTGTTTGTTTTATTTGTTTACTGACATTGACAGAGATCCTAATGGCTTTTAAAACCCAATTTGTGCATCACTGAATATCCTCCAAAGAGGAAAATAAAATTAAATTTATCAGGAAAATAGGGTCCCCCATGCAATGCTTTGTCTGGGTCTTAGACTCCACCTGAGCACCTAGCTGGGGGTCTAGAAATGGCATGATGAGCTGCATCTTCTCTTTATTTCTAATTCTGTCTTCAGGAGTTTTGTCATTAAGATACTGGAAAGGATAAATTACAATAATTTTATTTAGGGCATCAGTATAAGTTGACCAACTTTGCCTTGTGAGAAATAAATTATCTTTAGCTTTTATTAAAAAGGAGGTTAAGATAACAAAACAATAACCACAGTAAAATTCCCCTTTTGGGAGGGTATAGATGATGGTATCACTTATTATTGTCATAAATCAGGGTAATTAAGTGTTTAGATTTTTAAAATGTACGATATCAAAGTATTTATGCATTTATTTTGTTTTAAGCCTTTGAAGAATTTCAGTGAGATCATTTGGACTACTCACCTTCATAATGCCTTGCTGAATTGTGGTTATGGGTAGATGTATGGCTTGTTGCATGCCATGCTCCAGAGGAGCATGTGCTCAAATAAATAATGAGGCACAGGACAGACATTCAGGAATGTGAGAAGGAAAGGTGGGTTTCTTTAAGGACTAAAGCATGCAGGATAATTTTTTTAACACCCCCAAAGCTGTGCGTTTGCACTGGATGAAGATGCAGATTTTGACACGCTTCCTTGTCATTCAAGCATGTAGGGATTGCCCAGGTTTCAGTGAACTCTGACTGTAAACGTCACAAAGAGATAAGTTTGGAAAATACTGCTGATTTTAAAGGTTATCTGTCAGTTTGTATATATACAGCTATGAGCGAAACTAATCTGACCTCAAACCAGAGCTGTAGTATAATAACACTCTCAGCCTTTCTTGTTGTATATCTCTTTTGCAAATCTCCCTGACTGTGATAGCGCTATAAAAATAATAGATCTGCAATATTTGTGTTGCCTCTTCTAAGGAAGTGTTCTAATGTGCCTTGGAAAGGTGGGTAATTAGTCTTATCTCCTTTTTTACAGGAGGTAAATTAGAGGTACAGAGAGAGAGCCCAGACCATCTGACTCCCACCTCCTTGTTCTCATTGCTTGGTTCAGGAGTGCAAATCTTGACAATATGCACTTTCAGTCTGATCTATATGTTGTATTGCATTGCAGTGCCCGGAACAAGGATTTTGGCTACTGGTGGTGCATCCCACAATAAAAAGATCTTACAGGTAAGTAGAAAATTAAATCCTTTGAACTGAACTTGCAGTTACATCTGCATTTTTATTTTGATGTACTGAATCCAAATCACTGCAGCTGCACTGGAAGGTGTGGATATGGGACTGTGAATCTGCTGCACGTTTTGGGGGCTTTTCTTCAGGTTTAGTGTGGAAACTGTTAGCCCAATGCTAATTTTGTATTGAACTTTAAAAGTTTTTTTACACTCGACTAGTTTTATGAATGTATATCTGAAGCACTGGTGATTTCCAGGTCTCATCACTTACATCAAATCAGTCAGCAAAGAAATCAAGAAGAGACTTGATACAATACCTGAGGTTTTTGTAGTTTTTGTCATTCAGATCAAAGTTGGACCATGGATTTAAACTGGAGGGGGATTTTGCTGGTGCTGAACACTCAAAAAAAAAAAACCAAAACCCACCTCAAACAAGCAGAAAACCCCAAACAACCCCCCAAACCCTGCCCTTGTTGTTCTGAGTACCTGTTACTAATTAACATTGTGTCACATACTGGGGGAAGGCCACGCTTCTGTATAGTCTGTCCTCCCTCTTCCCACCTTCCTCTTCTGCTGCTGTTGCTGCACATCCAGCCCTGGTTAAGATCCTTTGTCTGTCGTCTTGAGAACAGAGTACTGCATGCTCTCTGTTTCTGCCCATTGAGGTATGGCAAAGCTTGCTCAAGAATGGTGAAAGGCCTCTCACGTGGCTCTTGCTATCACAGAACTAGCCATCTGGGCTGGGATTCATCTTGCCTGAATCCAGTCATCTGCAATGTGATGTCTGTATATGATCTGTCAGTCCTGTAACAGTCAGGGGAGATCCAGTCAGTTACAGTGCAAAGGAAAACGGATGGTGTTTTAACTTATCAAACATAGATGTCTCCCTCCGGGTGAGCCAAAGAGCTTTCTGTACTCCACTGACTGCCATGACAAGCTCCCCTTTGACTAGAGGTGCAGATACTGCGCCTGGAGGTAGATGTTTACACCAAAAAGCACCTGTCTTAATCTTGGGCTAAGTCCTGGCACTGAAGTTAGTCAACACAGGGTGAATTGTTTTCTGGAGATGCCAATCCCTTTCTGTCAGCTGGAGAGAGTGGAGAGGCCAGCCTCAACTATGCAGCATACTCTTTGACAATTGCAATCATATGAAAGGAAGCTCATCTGCTCTGCGAAACCTGAGCTGGAATAAATGGAAGTGGAAGAGCAAGGGGCAAAAAGCTCTCTTTCTCTCCTAAGGCATCTAAACCACATGTTTGTATAACTGTTGGTTGTACAGCTGATTGGGACACAACAAATTTGGCATGTTTTGCCTGTAGATGTCACTTCTCTTCATCTGCTTTGTTTATTTTGCTTAGGAACTTGACATTGGAAAATTAACTGATAGGTTAATTGCTTAAAACATTGGTCCCTACTAGAGTAATTCTACTAAGAATACGTCAGGAAAGAGATTGGATTAATAGATGAGTTTGTTTTTAAAGCTGTATTTCCAATTCAGGTGCTAGGAGGATTTCCTTGCTGTGAACGAAGACAGAGACTTGAATGTTCTTATGACATGTAATTCTGCAACATACACAGCTGAAAAACTGGGGGGATGGGAGAGTGGTTGCTGTGGTGCTTGTTCTTCATGTGTAACAATACAGCTGCTTTTAAAACTCATTAGAAGTGTCTTAAAATAATATGATCAATACAGTGTCATCCGCTTAATTCAATCACTGGCTAATTGGATCCTCCTTTTTAATTTAATCAAAACCTCAGAAACCATATCAGTTGCGTGAACAATAACAGCTTCCACCCTTATCATCGTCAATTTTGGATAATTTGTTCCAGGGCTACAAAAGACTATCATCTAATTAATTGACATTCAGTAACTCCTATATTTTACATCGCAAAGGAGGCAACTTAGGAAAACCTGTTAAAAAAATATGGTAGGGCAGCTTTCTCCATGGTTCTGGGAAGCTTTTTATAGCATATGTGGTGCTTGATTAATGACCACATGAAACACAGTGAAATATTTTTAACAGTAAAACCTCTAACAGTTTCTTTTAAAATTATTAATGAGAGAGACCACAGTTTCAAATGACTTACTAAATATATGAATTTGGAATAATTTTATAATCATGTGGCACAAAAGGTAGTTATTATTTGTAGTATTCGAGCACTTACTGTTCAGTATAGAGTAGAGCTGCATTCTATAAGGCTCTGCAGAGATGCAAAAAAAAACCCCCAACCTCTGTTGTCTGAAGGAATGTACAATTCAAGCTTAAGACAAGAAATACCTATTAGATATGAGATGAAGAAGCAGATGGGGAATGTGCTGAAACAATGCAGTAGTGTTGGCTGGCAGGATGGGCAGTGGAACCAGCACTCTGTGACCTTATCATTTCCAGAGGGCTTTTTAGTAGATACCATGATTAATTTTCCATTTGTCTTCTAGCATTGAAGCTCATGTATTGCTCAATACTTGCTGGCAAGCAAAGTTAGGCAATACTGACTTGGCTATCTTACCAGAAGAAAGTGATTTAAGTGTATAAGCTCAGGCTTTCATTGGATTCTAGTTAGCAACCAGCCACTTTTGTTTAAGATTATGAAAATTGGTGATTTTCAAAGGTTTTGATTTGCAGATTCCACACAAACTTTCAGAGAAAGAGACAAAATCCTTTAGAAATATCACATGCTATTTTTTTTCTATAGCATATATGGAATGAATTTCTTAGTTATCTTTTATGAAGCCCTGGGGCTCATGATCAGTAGGGCTGTAAATTCCTGGATCGGGGTTGCGGATCACTAATCCAAATGGTTTGGATTCCTGGACACTCTGGCCTTATTTTAGACTCAATTATATGGATGTAAATCGGGTGACACGCTGTTCCCTTTGGCGAAAGTAATAAAGCCAGCACAAGTTAAATGTGAATTGTTACCTGCTTCTTGCGTTGCTCAGCCTGAGGGATACCTGCAATCCTGGAGGTGATGAAACCAAAATGGAAAGATTTTGTTGACAATGTTTTTGGAAAAGAGTTATTGAACCTTCCGTGTCCCTATCCAAATATGTCTTCATTTTTCCCCTTCTGTATCTGTTTTCCTAAACCTACACTGTGGGGAAGAGCACATGTACACTGTGAGTGTGAGATGCTTGGTGTCAATTTCAATGCAGAATGATGTGTGGTCGAATAACTTCAGTATCTGTTGGATACCGTAACAAATTTTTTGCCTGTAAAATTTTCTTTGTATTGCTCGAGCCAAGTTGAGAAGTGTCTTGGTATATCTTCATAGCTAAGGGTCCCTCGAATACAGGAAAATTCCTGGTAGATGTAGAGACTGTATAAGCAGCTCCTGTGTCATTCTTCCTGCTAACCCTAATACGATGGGAATGGTGGAGGTGAAGAAGACAGGCTTAGCAGGCCTTCATGCTGCTGGAGCTTTCATTTTATCAAAGTTGAGAACTGAGGAGCCACGACTGGTTCTTCTCTCCTTCCTTCCCACTTGGCTCAGCCATAAACGTGATGGAGGGAAACAGGCACCAGTTGTGGGTTCCTGAGCAGATTTTGTTGCCCTGATGTAAGCCTTTGGCATGGGTTGATTGTGTGGGCTTATGAGAGAGACGATGCTTGAACCCAGACTCCTCTGAACTTGTAATAAAGAGATCTGGAGAGAAATGGGACTTTGTTTCCTGGCTGCAGTTACATCTCTAGCTCAGATTTACCAATACCCTGTTGTGTCACAAGTTCAGGACTCATTGTTGCCTGCGGTGCTTCTTTCTGTGGGTACCCAAATGCTTGGCTGGGGTGTACGGTAGTTATTTGTTTTCCTAAGCAGTGATAGGGGATTTCTTATCCCTTGTCTTTCATGGACATGCATAACTGATGCTTTGATACTTCTCAGGTCCTGTCTGATGTGTTCAACACACCGGTGTACACTATCGATACCGCCAACTCTGCTTGTTTAGGAAGTGCTTACAGAGCAATTCACGGTAAGGCTGTAAGGAGATACTTCTGAGCGGTCTGGGCATTTAATTTCAGTTGGTTAATACTTGGGATTAACATTACTGAAAATGAGGGGAGAATAAAGCTGTGTGGATCTGACTGGAAGGTCACTCAGGTCAAAGAGGGTTTTTTGCTCTTAGTATGCTTGGATCAGGCCCAAGACTAACATTTACATTATAATTCAAGTCTGATGGCTGCTTTTTAACCAGGGGATAGGGCCTGGAACCTGTTGATACTGACAGGGGAAGGTCTAGGACCTTAATGTGTTGAGTTGCTACCTCCATGTGCCGCTCTTGGAAGAATACAGCCAACTGAAGGTGTTGGTGTAGCCTGCTGCCCCGGTTTATGGAGCAGGCTGTAAACTGGGTTGCTAAAATGGTCAAACCAAACAAAAGATCAATCCTAGAAAAGAAGATCAGAGAGGGCAGGGACAACAGGTAATACTGCTGGCCAAGTAAATGTTGTTATAACTGTATGTATCTTCCAGCTTTTAAACGTCAAGACGAAGGATACGCAAGGTGTCCTGGGCTCCATGCTCAAGTATGCACTTTCTCTTGTGAAAGCATAAATCTTGGGATACTCTTAGGTTGACCAGTCATTTTGCTTGCTGAACTACATTACTTACTGTGATGCAACAGTCCAATTCCAAGATTTAAAGTGTTAATTAACTTATATCTATTAATGCATGCAGGTGTACGTTAAGGGTGGGCCATCAGCCGTTCAAGAATTGAATCCCAGGCAGGAAATTTTATTCACGTATTTTAAACCAGTTTCTAACATCTTACAGCTAAACAAATCAAGGAATGTGTATCAAATTCTGAAGTCCTTATTTAGGTCAACTTGTGCTAGCCTCAGTTTTTCTGATTAGAAGCTTTAGGATTTGGACCTTAAGACATGGATAGCTTCTGTATACGTTCATGTAAGATCATGGGATTGCAACAAGCATGGAAAAGATAACATCAGCCATCAAAAGAAATCAGGCAAGTTTTAATTTTAGAAGCAAATTCTGCTGTCACATTATAGCATCTGAAGACTACATGCTCTCTTGCATTTGAAAACAGCATAGAAAATTGCACAGCCAAAACTTGAGTCGATGTGTTTAATGAACACAGCATGCTCTCCTCTTTATTTCCAGAAAAGACACAAGGGTTCTGTCAGGCAAAGTACGCTTTTGCAGGACAGTGGAAACAGTACTGTTAGATTATCAGTATGTTTGAAGCCACAATGGGACCATTTTTCCACCTTAGTGGCCAAGTTTCCAAACTGTTTTTCTCTGTACTCAAATTTTGCCTCCTGCGTCAGAAGCCACTAGAAGCTTCCCAGCACCTAATGCTGCAGGCAAATTCCTTGTCCGTGAATGCATGTGAAATGCGGAGCCGTCATTAAAGTTTGTGCAGTTATTTTGTATGTATGGAAAATGTGAATTCCCTTTGCCAGTTTGGCATATGAAATCTTGAGGCTTGGTTGACAGAGCGTTTGAGTGAAGATTTCAGATGCCATGCTGATGGAGGGACTCCTTAGCTCAGGTACTCTGCCAGCCAAGCCCCGGGGGCATGCTGTGTGTATTTCTAAATGGCATTTTTGATTGATGCTTTCAGCTGACTCACTCTTGGCCAAGCAAAGGAATTGAGTAAAAGTGAAGACTTGCTAATATAAATGAAATATTGATGGCAAAGGCTTCTTAATAATATTACGGTGTACATCTACAAGCAGGGTGTTCTGCAGTTAGCCTGGGGTTCTTAGCAGATGTAACAAGGAACTCCTGAAATGCTGCGATTCACTTGTAAAGCAAAATGCTGTAGTAGCAGAACTCCCCTATTATTCTGCTTCCTTATATATAAATGTATTTAATAATTCCTAGCGTATTTTCTTGACAGTATTTTAATTTTTCTTCCTTTTTTGTTTAGTCATATTTTGTCCTTGAATCCCTTGCTTCCACATATTTTCACTACTGTTTACTGTATTGTTGTAACCATAAATAATTACTGATATCGTTGAGTAGCATTTCTGCTGCTTATCTATTCTCCAGGGTACGAATTGAGTGATTGGCAAAAACTCAATCACAGACTCCCCGGGCTAGCGCGTTGGAATGTAAGGTCTTCTGCCATTTATCCTTCAATCCTGAATGCTGACCTGACCAGGGAAGATCAATATAATGTATTAATTTGCCAGGGAGTCAAGGCACATCCCTCATCGTGCTTTTTGCATTGATCAGGATTGTGATTCTCATTGCAGGGCTTGTAGCTGAGACGAATGTGTCCTTGGCTGATGTCGTAAAATTAGCGCCGGAGCCTAGATTGGCTGTTACACCAACCGCTGGGGCTGAGGAGGTGAGCAAGCTTGGGAATACAATTTTTCTTTTCATTTCCTGTCTGTTTCAAAATGTAGTGGTTTACTAATTCTTCTAGTAAAATAGATTAATAAACGTTTGGTTACACAATTCTTACTCCTTGTTGTAAAGATAGGTTTGATTTTGGGAGATCTTTAGGGTTGTAATGATGCAATAATCTGATCACTCCATCCAGGTCTGTGAGAGTGAATTTTCCTAACTGGGTGTGATCAGAGAGCAAAATCTGTTATTAAGGGACAGGAAAAGTTCTGAAATAGGTTGAATTTGGATACAGGTCAGTCAGGTTGTAACTGATGATATTGACAAAATAGTCTTGACTTCTTTGCAGCAAGCAGCATGGAAAAAGGCGTGGTGACGGTGCTTTCTGGCCTTTTGGAAAACATGCCCAAAAATCCTTCCTGTCTGATCTTAAACAGTGGTCAGCAACTGTATATATTCACTTGTAGCTCCCAGTTGGAAAGCGTGCCAACTGGGAGGATTCAGTAGGCACAGGTCCTCGACACTGTGCCCATCCTGGGAATTTCAGCGCATCTGAAGGTGAGGCTTGTGCTTTATGGGGCCACATAGATAAAGCACAAGAAATAGTCATTGTTGCTAACGATGTGGTTCCAGCCCCTGTAAAACCAAGGAAGGAATCGTTGTCTCAGGCTCTCCTGCACCTCTCGCTATCAGGTGCCAAAGGCCTTAGTTTACAACAGCTTCTGAAATGTAATGTCCAGTAATAAATAAACAATACAATATAGCAAGATTCCTAGAGAACACAAGTGTAAATAACCAAAGGTGAATCTAACTCTGTCTTCAGCTGTGCAGAAACTTCTTTTACGTCAACACAGCCTTACACTCTCCATTTATGAGATTGGGATGTGCCCTAACTACAGGCAACAAGGTTTTAAAGCTTTTATTTAAACTGGGAAATTAATGATCTGCCAGAACTACTAACTCCCAGCTACATGTGTAGTGGAGCACCAGATATCATCATGAGTAATAATAGAAAAGATCATGCTGCATTGTGCCTGCCAGCGTATTATTTAATTATTAACTGAGATGGAGGAGCTTAGTAATCGAATAGAAGTCCCCTTCAGAAATATTAAGACATTGAATAATTTAAACTTGATTGATCTGATCTCATTTACTCAACCTTCCCCCCTCATTTTAAAAGATAAAATAATTAACAGCAATGGCCTGTGTCGTATGTGTTGCAGCTGAAGCCTTCTGCAGGGAATACACTTCAGGAGCAGAATCCCTGGTGTCTGATTCAACTTCACGTTGCTGCCCTGTTCCCCCCAAAAATGCTGTCTGCTGAAAAGCTGCCAGGCTGGCTTGTGTGGAGGTGGAGAGTGCTGAGAGACCTGCTTTTGACCCACCGGTGCTGCTTCAGCTATAAAACTCAAGGGCAGGGAATACAGCTGTCACTCACAGGGGCCTTGCAAGAGCAGCAAGCACCTTGTACCCCTGCAGGGGCCAAGCTAACCTAACTGGAAATATCAGTGGGGAATTCATTTACTTCCTTCTATTTTACTGTCTGCATAAAATGGCCTGGAAGCTAAAAGAGTTAATTATCTCCCTCTCTATACTTTTCTTCTCCTTTTCCACTTGGTTAGACCTGGCTCTCATAGCACATCTTTTTATTGGTTTTAAATGATGTACAGGAGTGAATTATTGCCCCAGTAGATAGGAGTGAATGATAGAGAAGGTAGTGGCCAAACAGCATGTGAAGGAATAACCGTTCCTGCGCTTTAGCTTAGCTTGCCAGCTTCATTCCATTAAAAGCAGCTTCTTGCAATTATGTATTCCACACCATTTTTTTTTTTTTTTTAATTCCTATCTTATAATTTTGCAGTTGATGGTGGATTCCCTGGCTAGTTTCATGGCTGTGAAACTGCAGAAAGCCAGAGGGCCTGTCAGTAATACAGTGTGTTAGTATGAACAGTGCAGTAAAAATTCATAATGTGGTGAGTCAGTTTGATTCTGTTTTTTCCAGAGCTGCATCTCCCTGTCCATCCAATTTAATTCTGTTGAGGTTAGAGGCTTTCACTTAAATGACGGTTCTTTTTATAAACTTCAAAGTCATCCTGAGGTTAAGTTCTGTCTCACTGAGGAGCTCTTCTGAAAGAGTCTGGCTAACCAATGTGAAATTCCCCGGACCACTTCCCTAAATTTTTTGGATGGCTACAGCTAAGTCTTGGCAGGATGGAGAAAAAACAGGTCATAACACAGCAATCTGCTCTGGTTTCATCCTTTCTTCCTGGTATAGGTCAGAGGCAACATGTGTTAGATCATTGGAGGCAGGAAAACCTCTTACAGACAGAGGTCAAACAACAGTTTGATGTAGCTTCATTGCCAAGGCTTATGCATGCAGTAGGGCTTTTCAGGAACCAAAAAGGCAAAAAGTGTTTCTTTGGTTGCTGAAGGATCATTTGTGATAATGAGTGTGATTTCAAAAAGGAAAAGCAGGGCACACAAAACAGCTCTTGTAGTTCAATTAAGCTGATGGGCAGGTAAAATAAAGTCACAAGATGGGAGACATAGAGCTTGTGATGGGTGATGAGTTAGTAGTTAGTGGAAGCTGAGGTCCCATAAGTTCCAACTTGTCTGGCAAAAATGTGACTTTATCTTGTAGCAGACCATCCTGCCTGGAAGAGACCATTTCAAAGAGGATAAATCCCTCTCTGTGGCTATGACCCTACGTCTCTCGGTTGAATCTGATTTCACAGTATATTTGTAGGGTGTGGGGGCTCACCCAACTTGAGCTTGTTTCTAATTCTGTCAAGACCCAAACAGGTCCTAAGGTATTCTGGTGGTAACTGTCATGGTGATAGTCTTTGGTCACTTACTCAACCAGGCTAGCTGAAGTCAGTCATCTGTGGGTTAACCTGATGAATCCTTCTCCCCTATTTTCAGAATAGCAACAATTAAAGAGTCATCTCACCTCTTTGGAGCCTCCTCTCTCCCTCAAGGAAAAAGATTAATCAGAACCACTAAGCATGACATAAATAACCAGGAGATTCTAGAGCAATAAATATATGTTAACAGACAGAAAGAATCTATTATTCTGGTATTAGAATTCAGCTCTATTTTAGTAATCTATTAAAACAGAGATGGTTGGCTAGTTGGTTAATTAAGCAAAAAAGCATGAGAGAGAACACGATTATCTGGAGTTGATAACTTGTGTTTATACAAGCCGTGTGCCTATGATGTACTATCAGATTTATTGTAATATTGTCATGTAGGGTTTTGTAGGGAGAAGGTGTAGCGCAGTTCACTACCTCTGGATGTGTAATTTTTGATTGCATTATTGACTCTATTGAGATGTATTAATGCTGCAGAAATTCAAGAAGGGAATATGTAGACCTAAGAGGCTTTCTTGACTTTGGTGAACTGCCTTGTAAGTAGGTGGATTTACAGAAGTGACTCTATTACCCAGGAAGGTTATAATGACCTATTTATTGATTTAAAATGATATTTTTGTTGAGTTAGATTTTGGAGGGGGAAGCTTGTTTTCTAGAATTGGTTTAGGTTGGTAATTTAGTACAAAGTACGTAATAATAATACAACCACAAAAATATAATAGGTATTGATGGGAGTTTGATTAAGATGATTTGTGTAGCCAATAATTTTTTTTTAACCTATTAAAGGTAGATTGATAGACTTGCAGAATGAATATCTGAAGTAAATAAAGTGACAGTTTGAGGTGTGGTTCCTTGGAGGAGTCTTCAGAGTATTTCAGGATACTGTCACATTCTTTCTGCTTTAACAGTATTCTTTCTGTGTTGAGAAACACAGAACAACTGCTGTGATGTAAAAATAAAACATCTGTATCTCTTGATTTCTTAAGCAAAACTCTTTGAGTAATTTGAGTTTGTTTTTTTTTTTTTTTTTAAAAAAAAAAGGAACCTGCCAAAAGTAGCAAGTGTTTGTGAGAGACTGATTAATTTTAATCTATTCAGGGTAGATTAAATGTACTCGGGTAGATTAAAATTAGATAATCATCAGCATCGTCTTTGTAATTTGTAAATTTTGAGTTGCTCCAATCATGGGCTAACATAGCATTGCAGGAGATAGAAGGGTCCACGTGGATTGTCATTTGTAGTAATAATTTGTAGCTGGTTTTGCTTTTGGAGGGCAGCAGGGACAATGTCCCATTGTCCCAGACATTGTACAAAGAAACAGTAAAAGCCCTGTTGAGTTCATAGGCTGGTACTATGGTGAGATGTAGTCCGAGGAGGACATATTTGATTTGGACTAGAGAGCAAGGTAACATTTATTTGAATGCATTTTCCAGGGAGGGCAGGTGAAGTTTTTCTCTGTTATAATGCAATATTTATCATTAGCATTTTCTTAGTTATTCACGGGACTGTCAGAGTGTGGCCAAATTGTCCCAGGAGAGAAGTTTAGGGTTTGTAAATGAAGCCATCAGAGTACAGCTGATGTTGTGGAGTAGGCTATAGAGATAAGCAGGAGAAAAGGCTGTAATATAGCAAGGACAATTAAATTACGGACAATAATAAGGTTCATGTTGTGATACATGTAATTACTTTTGTTAAATATCACGGTCTGATATAGTAGGTTTGAGGCTATGACAGAGAGGGAATTTATGTTCTTGAGTTTTTATGCATCATTGACAGTTCTTTATTCCCTTCGGACCTCAATTATAAAAAAAAAAAAAAAAATCTATGTAATTGCCTCAGGAAAAAGGCTCCTGGAATTGCTTAGGAGGAGTTGCCCAAGGTTCTGCGGAGGCAGTTCAGTTGCAGCAGACGTGGAGAAGCATCTTTCACAGACACAACTGTGTGCATGCTCAGGCCATGCTCTTGGTCGGTTCAGTTTGGCTTTTCTCTCTGTACTTCATGGGAGCTGCACTGCTTTGGCCCCAAACTTCAGCTGGCGTCAAGCTGGCATGTAAAATACTGCTTGTGAAAAGCTTGTATTATTGCTGCGCTTATCAGCCATGATGTACTGGTGGTATTACAGCCAAATTCCCTGAGGAAGAGGAATTTAAAACTTTGGCTTAGCCCTCTGAACTGCGCTCCTTTTTACCCCAAATGAACAGCAATAGAGTATAAGGAATATTCTTAATTTTTGTTTGCATTTTTTTTTCAGATGGTCCATAATGCAGCATTCATTTACACTAATGGCTGGGAAGCTTATTGCAAATGCCTGAATTTTCTCAATTAGCAAGCTAAGTGCTTAAGTCCAATAAGCAGGAAAAGAAACTGTATCAGTAAATGTGGTTGTTCATTTATTTTGACACATTTTAATCTAGAGTGATGTATTAACAATAATACTTCTCAGTCTTCTAGTAAATGCGCTGTTGTGTATTTTGTAAAAATACTGCTGGGTAAGTAATATGGAGCCTGCTTCCTCAGTGGCTGAGCTCGTTTACCAGTGCAGCTCTGTTGTGCTGAATCTTTGTTGAGCAGCGCCTAGGGTTTATCAAATTTACAGAATAGCAAAGTAAGAAATAGTGAGGCTTGATTATAGATGCTTCAGTGAATAAAGGAGCTGGTTTTGTTTGACGTACTGATACTCCCAGTATAGCCATAGTTGCCTGCTCAATATTTTGTTTACTCTGATGTGCATATTTAGCAGAAATGGGAGCAATAATATTCTTTGGGAACATGAAAAGAATATATATACATACTTCACTGAACCCCCAAGGCCCTTATGTAGTCAGTGAAAAATACCATGCTGAGTCATATGGCATTTCATAATAGTAGTGCATTTTATTTTCTAACCCCATGAATCTGCATAAATCTCCATGGATCTCAGTATCGCTGTTCCGTGAAGAAGAGGAGTTGGGGCACGTACATGTTAAATGACTTGTCGGGGTCACTGAATGAGTCTGTTGCAGAGGTAGGAGTGAGTAGGTTTCTCTGTTTTAATCAGTGTAAGTTTAAGACACAGTAAGCTTCAGTTAATCACCGTGAGGTAGGTTTAAAAACTGTCCTGATGAGGCTTTGGCTGCCAAACAGTGTCCCTTTCCATTTGCTGTAGGTGCTCCTTCTCTTCTTCCCCTTGATATACTTAATCTGTTGAAGAAATGTACTTTAACTTCTGTAACATCTGGTTGGTAAAAGGGAGGCGTTGATCATAACAGGCTGCTTCTGCAGAGTTTGTCCATTAAGTCTCTCTCACCTGCCATCGTGGAAGGTAGAAGTGGGAATGAAGAGATAAATCCAGGTTTCACTGTTCAGGCTGAAACCATTGTTCAGAAAGAAACACAGAAACTGGATATTTTGCTAAAAACTGAAACACAAGAACAAAACACGCTAATTCTTTATTTCCTAGCTGAGAAAACTGCAAAGTCTTGATATTTTTTTTTTTTTAAATCTAAGAAAGTGTGAGTCACTGAGGCTACTGCAGGACTGTACATAAAACTGCGCAAGAACAACCCTGTCTCTTCCTACGGCCTCATAGTTTACACTTGAAACATCTTCCTCCTGAATTTTTCATGCACATACAGTTGTTGGCTGTGGCTCTTATCTGGAAAAGGATAAAATGCATTTAAATGCTGGATCTCACTTATTGATGAGAGCAGTAATTCAGTTTACTGGGTATGATTCATTATGGCTCTATAACCTCTCTGAACCTGGAGCCAGGAGCGAGACTGCCCTGATTATGAATAACATCAGTGCAGAGGGCTTGTAGACTAGACTGGCGGCCCCTAGGATTCATTGCGGCAGTGATATGATCTTATGGCATCCTCCTAAGGACTGCTCGAGCCAGTACCAGACCCCATACTGGCTCCTGGCAGTCCCTTCTTTGTGCTCGAGCCAGCAAATGAGTGAAGCTGTCCTGGTATGGCTTGTCAAACTACTGATTTTATTAGATGGACAGTTAAAACCAGAAAGAGGAGATAAGGAAGAAGGTGTATCTCCAAGATCTAGATGAAATACAGTTTTGGGTTGGAGCCAGCAGTAGGGCTAGGCTCTAGTCAGAGTTTCTGCTATGTAACCTGGTCACATACAAGCAGCTCATCTTCTGCGATACGGCCTGTGACGAATTTGAAGCAAAGGGGGGGGGGGAAAGGTAACAAGAGAAACAAATCCCAATATGGATCTCGCCCATATCCAAAAGCATAGGGCGTGTTTGAATCTGGGGTTTTGAATACATTTGAGCCTTGATTCTTCTTTTTATGGTTGTAACAATTCTGGATCTAAAAATTACTGGAGAATTCTAGCTAGGGAAATATAAAAAAGCTACTCAGATACTCGGTGTAGTTGCGGAAGGAAGTTGGGTCTCCCTTTGTCCCCCTGGGCGTGGGATCAGGGAGCGAGGAGCCTGGCCACGGAGCAGATTGTAGATGGGAAAAGTCGTGGCTGTGAAAGATGTGAAGGAGAGAAGCAGCTCACAAAGTACAGGAGTATAAGAGGGGCGGGAGAGGGAGTGTGAAGTGTATTTTAGAAGGCCCTGGTCAGCATATTGGCCAAAGAGGACTTTTCTGACAGTGGTGTTTGACTGTGCTAGGGGGTGGCAGTGTGCTTATTAGCAAGGCAGAGGAGGAGGGGACAGAGGCAGTGATCCGTCCTGAGGTAGCAGAGGGAGGCAAGGACAGGAGTTCTGCCTGGGTGATTAGGACAGCTATTACCAAGGGGGCATGTCAGACTGGGAGAGGTGACTTTAGCAGAGCTGCTTCCTCTGGAAGTAATGACTTCTGCTTGTAGCAAGAACGCAGCCACAATAAGAACAACCTGTGCATGTCATAAAATTAAGCTGTAAAGGAGGTGGTAAAAAGGACTGTGACATTTGAAGAAGGAAGACCGCAGCATTTTCTTGAGCAAATTGGGGAAAAAACCCTAAACCTTCAGGTACCTACAAAGATGCTGCATTGTTCAGGTCTGAAGATGTTTTTTAACTGCAGCGTGATGTAAAAATCTAATTTTTCAACTTAGACATATTTATTTCTTTTTCCTTTCTAGCTCTATCGTCCACTTCTGAAAAGATATGCTGAGCTTGAACAGAAGGTTATCTACAACCCAACCTCTTCTTGTCTTGTGAAATAGAAGCAAACAAAATTTATAAGTCAGCTGAAGAGTGGACTCCCAAGGAGAAGATCAGAAAAGATTTGCTCAGAATTTACTGGAGTTGTTTAAATAATTTTGTTCCTCTTTGTAGACAAATAATTTTTAAATGTCTGTGTTTGAGTGTGTTGGTGGAAAAAATTACATTGTGATTGAAAACCTGATTAAAAAAGCATCATGTTGCTCTGTGTGTTTGTGACTTCAGTTTTTCTTGGGTACTTTTCAGATCGTGCTTGCTGTTTCGGAATAGCTGGATGACAAAGTCAAATCCATTGTGTGCATGAATCACTCTACCCATCTCTATCAGCTTTGATTCCATGTGTTTAGTATGCTGGTCTCTCCGTATACCTATCTAGCACAGTATCTTAATTCCACAACTTCTCCTGCTTAAATCTTTTGAAACTATCTTTATGTACATCTGTAACTTGTCGATGTTTATATCTTTGCCTACATGAAACCGACAGAAAGCATAAGCACGCTGACTTAATCCCATTTTTCTTTAATATGTGGAGATTTGTGGTGTGAAGGCTGATTAAAGTCTTTAAAGACTCCCCGGGATTCTCAGAGAAGGGGAATTCTTGTTACATGACACTATGGAAAGTCTGTTGTGTGATAAAACATGATGTGGCTGGATTTTACAAATTGTGGAAAGCACAGAGGCCTTATGTGATACAGACGCCATTGCACAATGTTTTGCTTGACATCAGTTTTGTAAAAAAGAAAAAAGTGAACAAATGTGGGAAGTTTTACACGTTTCCTTTCTGTTTCAAAAAGCAGAAGTCAGTTTATCTGCACACCGTTTTGGGGTTATACCGTTTTCCTTTCCTCCTTCAGGTGTCATGGCTATGAAATTCTTTGTGTCGTGCTGAGTGCGACTGCAGAAGTAGGGCTCTGCTTGCAACAAGGCATGAAGGTCACTGTTTGGTTTTTTTTTTTATACCACCAATACCCCATTTCTTTCTTGGAGATCCTGAGCACAACTGGTCTTGCTCTGTTGCTACTCTTCCACTACAAATGTTTTCGTCCACATTAAGTAGACTCTGGCTGAGAACATCTCAGAGAAAATACAAACCAGGAGATCTTTCTACAGAGGCGTGTGGAAGTCGCAGAATTTGAATGAACACCCTAGATCACCCTGTGTAAGGGGGAAACGTTACTGCACCATTCCGCAGTGCCAGTATGTTTCCCTTAGGGTAAAATTTCTTTTGGGTATAAAGCAGACTTGTTTAATGAAAGTGACTGAAGCCTTTCTCCCCTTCTTGTAGAAGTTGTAATGTGCCGAGGGAGTAAGCCAGGGAATTGTAGGGAGTGGAGGATCTCTTTACTGAGTATTTGCGAGCTGGATTATATCCCTGCTCGAGGTGGGTGACTCAGATTCGTATTCTTCACGCTACAGTGGTCTAGAAGCACTCCCCCTGTCCCTGCTGCATCTCTGCAGTGAGGGTGGGACCCCCTTGCTGTGACTTGCCTCCGCAGTGGCAGGGGAATGGGCACGTTCCTCCTTTACTCTCCCTTTTATATTTAAGTGCTTCATTTGCGAGTACGAACAGTGCCTTTTTTTTTTTTTGTTCACAACTGAATAATTATAACTTCTCTTGATATTAGCATGATTACTCAGGAAGGTCAAGAATTACATTTCCAAGTTTCTAAGCAGGCTTCTTCTAAGCAATTGCTTTAAAAGGTGGCATTACAAGTACACATCTATCTCTTTTATGTGCTTATTATTCTGGGTCCCAAGGTACAGTGCTAAAACGTATAATACTTCTTACAGGCCTCCACCGTCAGCAGTTGCTTTGTCATTGAGCAAGGCTGTAGACAAGTACAGAAGGATTCATTAATGCAAGTTAAACAATGCCTACTAGTTCAAGCAGCATTACCATCATCATTAGTCTTCAGTTCTGCCTGGTTACTGGTCTGACATCAATGTTAACCACACAGGGGAGAGTTTTGGAGAGGTGTTTTAGCTTTGTGCAGTTTTGGTGACAATTTCTTGAGTAGCTCATTTGGCTTATCAGAGTGAGAGGACTGATATCTCTTGTAGCTTTGTGGTTTTATTTGCCTGTGAAATGGGAGTCTCGGCATCAATTTCTTACTCAGCTGAGGAAGGTTAAAGCTTACACTTCCCAGCTCATAGCACTTGTTAGAACATTTCTAGATAATATATGGGCTCCTAACGAAGTGTTACGTGGTGCTAGTAGGGTATCGTCTAGATGGTTTAACTACTTTCTGGGCCTGAGCTCTTCTCTGGGTAGGGAGAAGGAAACACTTCCTTCTCTGTTGGACTGGGTTGGGGCTCTCTGGTGTGTCCCACGTTAGCATTAAAACACTGTTTCCTCAGGGTAGCTGATGCACTGTGTGCTTGCTGCAGGAGTCCCTGAGAAGAGAGTCAGATGCAAGGCTCTGAAGGGCCAGGAGTTGAGCACCACTGAATTATAGTATTGCTGTGGTGATGGGTTTATTAGGGCTGGCCTCTGAGGAATGGTGTCTGGAGTATAAGAATTTATAGACAAGCTCTTTTTTTTCCAGCTCACCAAAGTTGCACATGTTCACTGACTAGTGTCAGATAGAATAAGACTCAATAAATCTCCCCCTAGAAAGGTCCTTTGAAGAAATGCTGCTGTAAGACTTCCACCACTCTCT
>NW_008824650.1:2984405-3005870 GCF_000699105.1 Pygoscelis adeliae
CAAGGAACCACAGGCTTCTTGCTCTCACAGACACAGTGATGGAAGGAACTGGTGCCCTTTGGTTTCCAAAATCACGTGGTTTTTTTTTTCCAGCTTGTCTACTTTATGATATTCTGGTTGTCTGGAGTAGAGAGGTTACTAGTTTAATAAACATCTTAGCTAACAGAAATCTAAAGGCAAGCCAATGTCTTCTACCTCAACATACTTGATGGAGGTTGATTCCCTCCCCCATAAGTGACCTTACTGTTCTTCAAGGTGAGCAACATGGCATCCCCATCTTGTCTAGACGAAAGGTTAGCTTCTGTGTTTAAAGACCTGCTAAGCTATTCCCAGTCTAGACTAATCTGCTGGAAAATTAATCTCATCTCCTGGAAAAAAAACCTTGATTGCCTCAGGGACGTTGTTGATTACTGTCTGACCTGCAGCTCCTGTCCCGCGCAAGCAAAGCCACTCTAGGTTGGAGGTGGGTCACGGAGTTACATGGAAAACTCCAAGCAGCTTCCTTAGCTCGATGGCCCTGTGCCCTCACCAGTCAGTCAGAGCTGCACTGGGTTCACCCACAAGCTCTTGGTGTACCATGACCCAAAGACAAACAGTTTTCTTTGCAGCCTGAAGTCTTTAAAGTCTTTTGTGATGCAGCCGGAAACAAGCAGGAAAAGATGTTTGCTTTTTCTTAAGGGATCAGTCTGAGAGAGCTGGAGCTCTGATTGAATAAGTAATGTACTGAAAAAAGTCTATGCTCTGTCGGTGCTTTAATAAGTAATTGAGCTGAATACCGCCATGTGCAATCCCCATGGGACCTGTTTGTTTTTCAGCTTTCTTTTCCTTTGGAGTTGCGGCTACCATCACAGATCACAGAGCAGCACAGTGAAGGAAGTGTATCTAAAGCCACAAAAAGCCAAAGCAGACCTTTCAACAAACCATTTGTTTTGTCCTTATTTCTATTACCTTGGGCCCTGGACTGCTGCGTGCAGGTTAGGGGATGGGGGAAGAGAAGAGTAACATTTTAGAGAACTAAACTGTCTGCTGTTGGTGCTTGTAATGAATACGGGGCCAAGTTATAACCCATTCCCTAGCAGAAAGGTGCTAATTTGGATTTTTCTTCTCCCTAGCCGGTGACTTTTCATGCAGTCTTTGGGATTTTGATTTTGGTGAGATCTCTACCCTCGGTTAAAATTGGTAAACAAGTTAAAAATACGGCTAAGGATGATTAGAAGGTGGGTGGACATTCACTCAGGTATCAGGGGATCGCTATCCCATGAGGAGCGTTTCCTTAAGAAGCTTCTCTGAAGCTGACTGTAGTCCTGATTCCATGTGGCTTGAAATTTTAGTACGGTGTTTTACACTTGTCCAAATTAGGTACAAAATCATATCTGCACCAAAGGATCTTCTCTTGTTACTACTTTACACTCATTTTGTGCAGGTCAAAATCACAATGTGATGTGCAGGGCAAAAGAACTCGGGATGAATTCTTTTGGTAACCGGCTTTTTTCTGAGCATGGCTCTGAAGTGTGTGAGTAGGACATCTTTTGGGATATTCAGAGTAGTTACAGCCCCTGCTCACCTTCTGTGCTTTGGTTACAGCCTAGGTCAAGCCTCTTTGGTTAGCCAGTTGAAGTGGTTTAGCTTTCAGTCATCAAAGCTTACATTACCAGAATGTAAGATTTTTAGATTAGTTTTTTTCCCCTAGAACCCTTTTTTCTCTCCTGCAGCGGCTACAACCTTTTCTTGTACGTGGTTTGCCTTGTTAGCTGTTTCCGCTTCTGCGGGATGCTGAGAACTTCCCTTATGTGACACTTCCCTGTGTGAACTTCTCTCCTGCTCTGATCCAGCCCCAAGACTCATTTTGCATTACTTGTTCTGCTCCTCTGTTGCTTCTTAAAGTTGGCCTTGACAAACAGAATGATGCTTCTGCGGTGATCCCAGACTTCTGGGAATGTCTCAACCATCGTGGGAACTCAATGATTTCGTTCAGTGTTCTTGAAGCATGTACCCTGAGGGGTGAGGGTGAAGGAGCAGCTATCACTGCTGGTGGACACTGCTGTGACCTCTGATTTCAGTCTTTCACTAAGTTGCCTCATCCATTGGTGCATCAGCCTGCCCATTAGAACAACTGGGGGTGTTATTAATTGCATACAATGTTTCTTGCTCTAAGCTCTTTAGATGACAGGTATTTGTGATAATGTTTCTTTGTTAAAATACTGTGATTAGCTCTGCTTTTATTTGGTACGTTGTGCCTTAGTACTCTGTAATGCATTCATCTGGTTGTCATTTCTCTTTTAGGATCTCATCAGCCAAACAGAATTCTTTGGTCGCTCAGGTGTGGGATTCTTCTGACCAGTGTAGACATCTTGTGTCTGCTTTCATATGGGCTCCTTTTATAATCAAAGGAGAGGACCACAAGGGAGAGGAGTGTCTGGCTGTTGTTCATCTTACCTTGCGGCAGATGTCTACAACAGATCAGGTGATTTGTCTCCTGAGTGAGCCATTTCTCCCTGCTGAGTAGGAAGGTGGTTGTGTGGAGGACAGAAAAAGCCAATTTTTCTTCTTGTGCCAAAACTCCTGAAGACTTGTGGTGTGGTTTAACTAGGAAGAAAATTAACTCTATCCCAGCCGAAACCAGGACAACTTGTTTGAAAGCTGGTCTCAACTTTGGAGACAAGGTTTGTCCCCAGTTACCATTGTACAACTAGAGAGTACAACTTTCTTGTTCTGGGACTGCTCTGTTTTTACTGTCAAATCCATGAGACTGACCTCCCCAACTCCCTTCAGACAGTCCTCTCCATACACCTGCGTGGAGATATCCAGCAGACATAGGTGGGGAACTTTGTTACTTGTGTTCTTGCTTTTTGTCCTTTTGTTGCATGCCCTTGCTTGTGTTTATCCCTTCAGGCTGGACTCTTTCAGGCATTTGTGTTATGTCTGCGAGCTCAGTACCCCTGTTCAGTAAAAGACAGCACCCCTAAGACTTAGACAAGCATTGCACAGGAAAACAAAGGTCTGTTCAACTTGCTGTTTGGAAACAATATTTACTCTCTGACTGACATGTATGCACTACCCTCCTGAAACCTCAACTCTGTTCCAGATCTGATAAATACTGGTGTATTGGAAGATGGAATTCTCCTTGAAAAACAGTCTAAGCCATGTTGTCTAACAGAGGGGCTTAGACAGAGAAACAGAGCAGAAACGGAGCTGCTTCTTAGCCGAGAACTTTTATCTTAATATAAAACGTTGCAGAAAACAAATAAGAAGCAAAGGTTTCTCACACAACTTTGATATCGCAGCTTATGCCTCCTGAGAGCATCTCTTCACACTGCTGCCATAGCTTGTTAGGTTAGGATGGGACATTCCCCTGTCACTCCTGGTATCATTTCTTTGCTGGATTCCTGCCCTACTTGAGGACAGTTGCACATAGCAGAAATACCCTTTTGATCAAGAAAGATGTTGAAAGGCAACAATACATTTTCCCAATTTCCATTTCTCAGCCTAATTATTCTGGTTCCTGCCATTGTTGTCCCTTAGAAGAATTGCCTACTCAAGCAGAGGGAAGAGAAGACACTGAATGAAGCTAATCCAAGATGTGATTTAGTCAGACAGTTCAACTGAATGAATAAGCAAATAAGCTGCATTTCAAGACCTCCCTTGCTGTGAAAGCGTTTTTTTTTCTCTCAGAGTGACTTGGCTCAGAAGATACGGCCATGGTGTTTCGTTTGATCCCATCTCACCGTGTTTGCAAGGCTCTAGTGAGATCTGGTCTGGGAGGGCATTTGCAAATCTGCTCTCTTGTGTTCAGAAAAGAATTAAAACTGGAACAGTTGAGGAAGACGGCTCATACGTTGGTCAGGGGAGGGGAAAGGCTGCCTAGGAGAGGAGATTAAAAGCTTAACTTGCTTCGCCTAGTAAGTGGAAGCTGGGGGGCGATGCCATCATTCAGTATAAATGCTTCAGGTTGGGGGTAAAGAGCAGGGGGAAAGCTATTCAAGCCAAAGAACAATGTTGGCATACAGACAAGTGGCACATACTGATTAGGAATAAATTTGAACTGGAAATTAGGAATGAGGTGGGGGCGAGGTGCTGAAGGACCTCTTGTACTCTGTGTGTGGTGCCAGGAATATAGAGCCCCATACCTGCAGCATGATATTTTGCAGGGCTATAACATGGTGTCAGAAGTCCTGTGCTGAAAACTGCATTTGGTTTGCACTAGTAGTGACCTTTAGAGAAGCTGTGGACAGAGCGGGGTTTCACACTTGGCCTCTTTTGAATTTCCTTCTTAACTGTGTTTGGTTTGTGGGAAGGAACAAGTATGGAAGGGACAAATAAATGGAAAGCTTCCAACTCTACTTCTTAAGCTTGGGACATGTAATAGCCCAGTTTGCTATCAGTTTGCTGGGCTAGTCCTCTACAAACAAGAGGAATTTACCCCACGGCAATCTTTCTTCACTAGAACCCTGCAAAAGGAAGTGAGGTTTAATTAGCATTTTAAAATGGACAGCCTTGAAATTAATGATATTCAATAAAGAAAAATTGTTTTAACCTTATTTGCACTTTTCAATTTACTTATTAGAGGCCATCTGTTATGTTTTAAGCAAAGGCACTGAGAGCTAAACTCTCGGATTGTCAAATGAGGTTTTAACTGGCTAAGCAGAAGGGAAAGAACAGGCTGCCTTAAATGAGCAATTAGACTGTTTTTCTTCAATTTCTCACTTCTGTGTCAAAAAGCAAATGGTCACCATTTCAAGCAACAGTTGAGTTGCGACAATGACATCTGTTTTTACAGGTGCTGATGAGTCCTGGGGAATGTCACTTGTCCTCGGATCTCAGATATGGTCCAACATGGATGAAATTTAAAAAGCCAAAAGCGAGATGAAACTGGTGAGGGGTGTGAAGGGCAAGAGTAAGAATTTCTATAGGTAAATCACCAGAAAAAGGAAAATGGGAGTATATTGATTTGCTGCTGAATGGGTTGGCCAACCTAGTGACAAAGGGCATGGAAAAAGTTGAGGTGCTCCTTGCCTTTGTTGTTACTGGCAAGGTCTGCTGTCACGCCTCTTTATCTCTGTGCCTAGTGGCAGAATTTAGGGGAGATAGGTGCTACCTGTTGTAGGGGAGGATCAATTTAGGGACTACTGAAGCAAAATGGGCATACATGGGTGCATGGGAACGAGTGGGATGTGTTCGAGAGTGCTGAGGAAGCTGGTAGATGTCATTGTGAGACTGCTCTCTATCATCTCTGAAAGGTGGTGATGGTTGTGGAAGGTCCCCAATGACTGGGAAGAGGCTAATGTTAGGTTCATCCTCAGAGTAAGGAGGATCCAAGAAAACTGCAAACTGGTCAGCTTTACCTCTGCCAGGAAGGTTACACAGCAGATCTTCCTGGGGGCCATTTCCAGGCACGTGAGGACAAGAAGTCACCACTGAATGCAGGGACCAGATCTCCATTGACTGTCATGGGAACTTGACTCCTAAACTTAGCTGTCTTAAGCTTGAGCAGATTCCCACCATACCTCTGAGAAGCTGGGTATTTTTCCTCTGTCCCTGGGCAAAGCTTTGGCAGGACAAGAGCCAAACCTTGGTCTCCCAGGCCTCATGAGAATAATTTAAAAAGTGGGCCACCCATAATTCTTCCTGGAGGCTTGGGAAAGGAAAGCAAAATGTCTTCTCCAAATCTACTTAAAAATCTATGGCAGCCAGTACAGCTGGTGCTGTGCATCTGGATTTGGGACTGTACATTCATGTATGGATGTTAGCAATCCCTCTGGATTTAATAATAGATGTACTGCTGTTCGGCTGAGCAGAGGCTCTGAATCCTGGTCTCTGGGGGATTTGGCTGCGGTGGCTGTGAGGTTACCATGTCCAGAACGAGGATGGAATAATCCCTTTTGCAAACGAACGTAAAATGTGATCAATGCCATAGGCTGATGCCCTGTTCCACAGGAGCAGCAACTTAAATTGCCACAGCCTGAATCCCTTCAACCTGCAAATTTGAAGACCGATCCCACAATTGTTTGACAATTGTCTCTCTTGGCTTCGCTCCCGTGGGTCATCCCACTGAAGTTAGGCTGAAGTTGACTTCTGTATGGGAGGTCCTGTGGGTGTCCCAGATTTGCTAGGGGCTGAACCCATCACCTCCTGTTGACGCCAGGCTTGCTCTGCAGCCAGCTGCGTTTCTGTCCTGCGTGGTGAGTTACAGTGACAGAAGGAAGGAGAAATGATCCAACCAAAAGAAACAGGGCAGAAACATAAACTAGATCATGTTGATTCACCACAGCACTTCATCATTAGTAAGAAAATCCCTACTAAACCAAATGAACTATGAAGTATCTGTAGCAGTGAAATCCAGCTGCCAACAATGTTATTGTAAAAAATAGCCATGGGTACTGTTAGTTTGCTCTAAGCGCTAAAGCTGAATGTGTATGTGATAAAATAGCTCTTATAAAACCTTGCTTTTGTGTCATTCCAAGTTTAAAATGCTATTATGTGTTCAGGTCTATAGAGAAAAAAAAAACACCACAACTTGAGGTGACTTTTGTTTTAAGACTGTTTTAAATTTATAACTGAGCTGGCTAAAATGCTTTTCATCAAAGTACAAAAGTTTCATGCTGTAATTAATGGCAAGTGATATCTAACGCAATAAAACACCATCATTTGAGTGTTCTTACAAGACTATTTATGACTGGATATTGAAACTGATAATGATTCTGCCATTTGTCCTCATAATTTATTATTCCAAGGAGAGGCAAGTGGTGTTAAGGTTTCACGATCCGTTTTATGGAAAGAGCGCTGAATTCAGCAGCTTTTTATGGGTGTAAATGACAATGTTTGGCGCTCTGGAAAATGTGCATGCGACAGTGAGTGCAGACCCTACTGAGGGGTCGACGTGGGCAGTGTTAATGCTCTTTCTTAGAGAGCGGAAGGCCCTGGCTGTGTGATCTAGCTGCAGGTAGCCTTACTGGGACCAGTGCAATGACTTAGTCATCGTCTCAGCAGGATCCCTTGGAAGACCAGGGCAGGATTTTTCTGGAAACCTGCTACCTGGTTTCTGAGCTAGATGATCTCATGAAGTATCGCTTTGGGCAGCTAAAGCTGAATTCATTATAAGCAACCTAATCCAAAGCCCATGGAAGATAATGGGAAGAATTACTGGCACTGGCAAGTCTTGTGTCAGGCCAAAACAAAAGCTTGACTCCAGAGGAGACTTCCTTTGGTCTTGCAAAGTGCCAGCCAGACTGTATCCCTCTGAGCACAGCCCTTTCACATTGCACCGGGCCGAGGCCGATTTACTGAACACTGAGGCCCCGATCCTCACCTTATTCAGGCTCATGGAAACCTGGAGGAATTTCTTTAAAGTCAGTGTTGATGCAACTAATGGAAGATCTGAGTGAAGTCAGACCTTGGGTGTTTTTGGACTGAGATCTGAAAAACAGAGATGATACTTCAGTCTGCCAGACTCCCAGACCCGAGACTACAGCTTTCTGGTTTTCCCCAGCCTGCTGTTCATTTGCTGTGAAATAAGGTACTGTAAGTAAAGATTTGCATTTCCATCAATAGCCCTAGCAGCAGTCTAATGAGTTTCTTGCTCTTTGCAAATAGCTTGGAGTGAATCTGATGCCACAGAAGCAGAGAGCAGGATGTGACCTGTTTTCTTTGCTCTTCAAGAGCTACGATCCCCTTCCTCTTCCCTCCCGCCTCCCCTCGTTTATTCTAATCAGCATGTCAAAAGAAAAGTCGCTCCTTTATTGGAGGTTATCCATGTCAAGGGAAGTTATGTTTCCATCACTACCTGGGGGCCCATCAGCAGATGAAGATGGAGAGCAGTGACTCAGAATGACTTTGAAGCAACACCCAGCAGCAACCGAAGACAAGAATGTAACCTTAGTTGACGTTTAAAATAACCTGATACACAAGTAAAACCGTTCTGCTAAATTATGCATCTTTTTACTCTTGGCTGTTCTTAAAGGAAGGGGACTGGGTGAGTGTTTTCTGTGCGTGCCTCTTCTTTTTCCCATGCTGGGAGCTGAGTGACAGATGCACACTGATGGAGCATAGTGCATTGATTTTTGCGGCTGCAGTACTTTATGCTGAAAAGAAATACAGCTTTTAAAATGATGGAGGGCCCCTATTCAGAGAGAAAAAAAGTGAGGTGTATGGGTGAGGTCTGCTGAATGCACCTTAGTTATCTGCTTTGAGTTAAGCATGTGCCTAAATGCTTTGTTGACCAGCATTGGTGGGAGTACATTTAACAGTAAGTTCGAGTTGAACTAAGCAATGGCTAAACAACAAGCAAGAAAAATAAGGTAATAGGGATATTGAGAAAAATCTGTCTCTCTTTTACTGATCGTTGGAAACCAAGAAATAATGTGTTAACTTTAAAGCTTTTCTGCTAATGGGACAAACACAGATACGTGCCATTGCTCGTGCACTCCAGACAGTGAGTTGATGGTTTCAGCTCCTCGGTTTTACAACATCTCAGGCTCTTTCTCTCATCGTCACTGATTTCACTCTGCTCTCACCCACACAGCCCCTGTCCAAACCTTCCTGAGGTCCTGTGGCCGGGCCCTCGCCAGGTGCAACTTCACTGACCGTGAAGGAGATGCATCGATTGACCTTGAGCAATGACCTGCCCTCCGGCTTTCATTTAATGGTTCTTATTCAAAACTTTTAGGGAGGGTGTGGTGGGACACAAAATATGTTGCATGTGATTTGGATATTATTGTACTAGTTTTCCTACTGCAGTAGCGCTTAACAGCTGTAGACATGGACAAGAGTGATGTTGCACTGTTGTACAAACGTAGATCAAGTATCGTGCTTGGGCCCCTGTTTCTTGTCCTTTTGTGTCTTCTGTAAGTGCATAAGTAGAAAAGACAACCCAATTTTATGCACTCAGAGATGTTTTTTTTAACTTTTCCCTAGGCACCTGCTGTGGCAGGCAGGATACAGAGCAGCATCAGCCTGGTTTGCAGCAGGGAGGGCAGTACTTATCCTCATTGCATTTTGCCAAGAGACCTGTTTTTAAAGTGATGTCCTATGAGGCGTTGCTTCTGTAATGGTTTTATGGCAAGGCTGTATCTTTCTGTGGTTTTCCAGAAAGATTCAAGCATTGCGCGTGTCAAGGAAGCCGTGGTTTGCAAGTGGAAAGGCCAGTGCAAGGGAGTTGCTTTAATGTTTATCCTCCTGCCCTGCCTCCAAAAAAATTGCTGCTTCTGGTGGGGGCTGGTGATCTGGTCATAACTCTAATGTCTTGAACATGGCTTGAGTGACCTCTCCGAAAACTTTAGCTCGCTGAATTCAATATGTTCATTTTTGGTGAGTCTATGGTTTGAAAATGTAAGTTGATTTTAAGATGGAATCTTACATCTTTAAGGGAGAAAAATCACACTTTTTAGAGTATGTACATAAATTGAGAGCAATCTGCCTGATGGATGGTCTCAGCTTAGTCTTCTGTGAACATGTGTCCACATCACAAAATGACCATGCAATTTAGCATGACAGGCAAGAAGCATTTTAAAGGTCATTAAGGGGATACATTGGCTGATCTGCCTGCAAAAGCTTGCGTAGATCCTGGCTCAGCCTGCGTTTTTGTGTTTCCCCCTCTCTTACACTAACTAGCAATAAAAATTTAAGCTGTGTAGCAAAAATCCTTTTGTTTCAGGGGCCAGGCAAACGTCCCAGGTTTTGTGTTTATTTATAGGAGATGAACTTGCTTGCAAGATGGGTTTTGTAAAATTGGATCCGGCTTTAACCAGAGCTGAGCCAAATCCATGGCTTGCGTTACCGGCAGCTGGTTTTCATGGGAAATATCTGGCTGATGCAGAGGAGCACAGGACCTGGAGGAGGGCGCTGGGGGGATGTAAGAGGTGATGCAGGAGACATGTGGCCCCAGGTTGCCCCCTACCCGAGCAGGGTCCTTCGGTGTTAGACTAAGAGGACAAGGAAGAGCATGAGGGATGAGGATAGAGGACTGTTTTGAGGTGATAAGCTTGCCCTAAACCAAACACAAAACTCTATGCAGATCATAGAAACCTCCGACATGTAAAAATGCCAGCAATGATGTGATGAGAAGGGCTGACCTGCAGTGGCATGAAGGTTGGTTAGATGCCAGCTCTCCCGGGTCGACAGGGACACTCACATTAATGTGTTTGCAGTACCAGTAGCAATATCTATCATGGCGTTTTGGGGCTTGGCCCCGTCCTGTCTCTGACAGCTGGCAGAGGCGGCAGTCGCTGCTGGGACAGCCGTCCCACCTACACCACCCCAGGCACTGAAGGTCAGGCCACCAACTGCTGTCCCACAGCTGCATGGTCTGACCCCAAACCCCTTTTGTTCACAAAGCCCTGGGAAAGGAGGAGGTTTTGTTCAGTAGCGTTTGTGGAAGTGGTCCCAGTCCCTGGGAGGGGACGGTGCTCTCTGGCTTGGGGGTATTTTACTTCCTCCTGCCCGTGCTCTGCGTTGGCTCCTCGGGTTCAATGATAATGTGAACTGTCATCCTGAGAAATAAACGGGCGCCTGTTTACCATTCGTGGAGCGGTGCTGCTCTGATGACACAGCATACATTACCCAAAAGTTCACTGGAGGACGGTGAAGGTGAGTGGGAAGGAAAGTAAGTTGTTTTTCTTCCAATGGCTTGAGAGCCAAGTCATAAAAGGCAAAATGTTCTCGGGCGGCTGTAGCTGTGCGTGCGCTGCTGGGGACAGGCTGGACTGGGAGACCCTGGTCCTTGGGTTTTTTTTGCGTAATTCAGGCTCTCTTAATACAAATGTCCCACCCCAGATGTCACGCAGTCACCTGAATCTGCTCTCTCCTGGCTTAATGCTGTCAGACAGCGACGTATCTCATTTCCCAAGGCGTGCCCTGGGACACGTTTGCCTTCATGTTCAACCCCGCACATGCGGTGCTGCGTGTGATGGTGGCCCTGGCATCCTGCCGTTGGCACTTCTGTGGTCTCAGCCACGCCAAGTACCCAAAACCGAAAATCTCTTTCAAAGCCTCGCCAGGTTGCACATCTCCTGCAGACCAGGCTTGTGCCTGCTGAAAATCTTGGGAAGCAAATGTCCCGACAGGCTCACCGTGATGCATTGCTGCTCACGCTAATGAGTTCCGTGTCTTACTACAGTGGATGGCAATTAAAGGGGACTGACGAGACTGAGCCTGCGGGCACGGACGGCCTGTGCGGTTGCGAGGAAAGATGCGGCTGAGGTACGACCAAGGGTGCGGGAGGGACGAGCTTTTCTCAGAGCATCACACTAGAGGGTGCCAGATTGCTTTCCTCTGTGCCGCTGCCTTCCCTCGCACAGGTTTGGACAGATTTAGCTTTTCACATCTTGATGGCTCCTTCCACCCCTTAAATGCTCATTGTATGGGCACAGCCTTGTGCTAACCGGGCGGCAGAGCATTGACCACTCCAAAATCCGTGCCATGGACATGTGGTGTCCTCCCCTGCACAGGCTGGCTTGGTCCCAAAGCCAGAGCTGCTTCTTGAAATTCAGCAGTGGCCAAAGAGCAAATTGTGTTGATCGTGGGACATACCTTGACCTGGTAGCAGGAAGGGTCCCTGCTCTTGGATAGGGACCCCAGAGACTGGGATGAGGGCAGCTGCCCTCAGCCCCCCCAAATGGGAAGGTTGGGGGTTATCCCCCCCGTGCTGTGGCAGGTTCATGTGCCTCCTGTGTACCCCCTCTAGTCAGCACATCCCACAACTTTGATGGGATATGTTGCTCTCATTGCTGGCTCTTTGTGGCCCTTTTGCCTGTCCCCCGGACCATAAACCAGCACCCCTTGTGCCTGTGCTCTGGAGATGTCCTTCCTGAGGGCAGGAGGTTGAACTCGCCTCTCTGGATTTCCTCCTTGCTTCTTTCAGGTTGTTGCATTTCAGGTCATGGTCTGTCTGAATTCTGCTCCTCTCCTCTTGAGCACTCGCATGCCTTTTGGGGTTGGTCCCACCATGCATTTCATAAGCATGTTCTCTACCCTTCATCAAAGGCATCAATCAAGATGTTGGCCAGACCCAGATCTGAGGCAAGCCTCTGCAGGTTTGGGAGTGAGCCATCGCTACCCACTTTGCGTGCTGTCTTTCCACCACTTGTGCCCTTTCCTCCTTAGCTTTTACCACAGCCCGGGGCTATCAGCTGTGCCTTCTGGGCACAAAGCACCCGTAGTACGAATTCACCAAGATCCATGGATCTGCCAATGGACACTATTGTGCAGTCCCAGCCCTGCAAGGACATTCCCACCCTGGTGGGGGTCTAGACTGACCTTTCTGAGGTAACTATAATTCATTAGGACAAGAGCTTTTCCTTCCAGACTGGTTGATGGGTGTATCCAGTGTACCAGACTCCCATTCACATTAACTGAAAGCCCATGAAAGTACCTCTCCTCCCCAGAAAGGTGGGGCTGGCACCGCTGATCCCTGCAGGTTTGAATTTGTCTTCTAATGTGAGACATGAAGAGTCTGTAAGAGAAGGGCGAGTATGTGAGACAGATGGGAGAAAATAATTATAAACTCAAAATCCCCCAAACTGTAATCCTGCCCATGCACAAACACACTCTCCCTCACATACCAAGCAGAGTTTTTACCCCCAAAATGCCTATAAGGACTCCCACTCCATAAAATCTGTAGTAATAGTAGAGATTGGATACTGCAGGTGTGGGTAGCAAACTATCGGGTAGGTAAAGCTGCGTAATGGTAAATCAGAAACAACCTGATTCCTGAATACCATCAGAAATATTTCTTCAGTGGGGAAATGCCTCCAGCTCCACCCCTGGCCATTGTGTGCAGATCCAGGGATGGTTTTCCTTCTTCCTCCTGTTGCTGTCACCCTTGGAGCCAGACCTCAATCTGTGTGTTACTTTTTTATCGCCCCATGTGGGTAAATTAGAGTAGAAGTGATGTGAGGCATAATCAAAGCTGTCAATTAGAATTATGTTCAGTTATCCATAATGAGCCAAATTAGCACCCAGTGTTGATCTGCTGGAACTCAATGAATTTGCACTGTGGATAGATTTGGCCCAGTGTTTTTATGCCATTTGCACGTGTATGTAAGTGGCTAATGTGTGACAACTCGGTGGCATCATGGGACAACCCACGAAGAGGAGATGCGTCCTCTAATCCATCCTGGCTGCTTGCTCCTTCATCCAGCCTTTTGCATTCATAGCTGCTCACTTTTATTTTAGAGTCTGGATATTATCAGGAACAGCTGGCTCATCTAAACACCATCCCATTTGATTTTCCTAGAGGTGTTAGTAGTGCTCTGTTTTATCACCCTCTGAGCTTAGAGGGGTGAGAAAGAAGTGGGACTTTCCCCCAGTTGCACAAAAGGCCCTACCACATGTTGATTCCTTCTTACAACAAGCCAAGCTCAGAGGAGTTCAGGTACCAGCTGTGGGTCCTACTCCTCGCTGCTGTAAAGCACTGCATTGTGGCAACTTGTCCTTTCTGGAGCTGAATCTTTCAGACCAGTGATCAGCATGAGCAGCACCTTTCTTCCCAGGTTGTCCTGGTGGTGTTAGTTGACGTGTTTGATGAGTAACTGTGGTTTGGTTAGCAGCGAGAGGATGCAGCCTCTCATGACTTGTCCTGTATCCAGTTCTCTCCATCAGGCTCATCTTGGGTCCATGCTTTACTCTCTGATTTAGCATAATTTCCTTGATTTTTCTCGTGATCGAACTAGGAGATTAAAATTCAACGTGTTCTCCTCCTCCTTCCTGAACGGAGATCTCGCTGTTTGAAAAAACAGTGGCACTTCCCTTTTGCATCGGTGTCCTTCTCTCTAATCCTACCAAAGTTTGCAAGCTTTAAATGTCCCCGCTTAAAATGCAAAGGAGGGCAAAAGCGGAGTGTGCCCTTATTTCGGGCACCGTTGCATGCCAACTTTTCTGTTGTTAACGAGCAAGGATGTTTTCTTAGGTTACGGTGGTAAAGCAAGTAGATGTCCGATGCTCCATGCCTGACTCTGCAGAGTGCAAACTGTTGTGCAGCCGAGGCTTTGATATAAGTTATTCTTATTGTGATTCTTGTTTATAACACCAGATTCATTGTTTGCAATTTTGTTCAGTGGCATCTAATCAATAGCAGACAATAAAATATTATTTTGAGTGGTGTAGACATTCCACGAGAATGTGATTGATTGCTTTAATTTCTGCCTTCCTCAGTGTTTTTACTAAGCCCTGTCTTGATTTCTTTCATTCTGCCTAGTTCTCTTCAGCATCAGTTGTTAAATAAAGTGACATATTTATTATATCAGCTTTAGCTGACAGATTGCAGGGCGACATATTTTAGATTAATTTTTTCATTTATAGTTGTATGTATACGTGCATGTGAAATTATACATTATGTATATATACACACTGTATAAAATCTGTGCGTGTATGAACATACTTAAGGCTTTCCAAGCACAACTAGACGTTTTAGGTACTGTTTTTATGTGCCTAACTTGACACCCCTTTAACTAGCCCAAACTCAATCGCCAGCAAGTATATGATCATGCCATTTAAGTGACCAGGTTAGTGTGTGTTATATGAAGTTCCCACCGGTCAGATGAAGTTTATCGTCTCTTCAGATGGCTGCAGTAAGAGACCACACGAGCACTCCTGGTTTCCCACATCTGACAGCTTAGCTTAACAGACCACCACTGAGAATAGCTGTATTAAAACAAGCCCTAGAAGGTGGCTTTAATGTGTGCTTTACAGAAATATTTCAGAAATGTCTGGAAAAGTTCTTTTTGTTAAAAAAATAAGGGAATTTGTTGGAACTATTTCTGGTAACCTTCAATCCCTTATGGAGCACCTTTTTTCCCATAAGTCTGGTGTGCGCAGGGCGCAGAGGTTAAAATCAAGCTCTTTGGGTGGTGTATATTGACTTAATCCATTTATTCCATGTAAGGATATGGGCCATGAGATTTAGTGCGCCTCCTAAATTACGGCCTAAACGAGCTCTTTCTCCCCGTAAATATTGCATGACTTTAAGTTAGGTGCCCCAGGACCTTAACAGTCAATCCCAGAAAGCCAATGTCGTGGGGAACATGGCAACTGCTTCCAGCTTTACTTGGTCAAGATATTGGGCTGTAAATCCTAGTCTTGGTGGAGGACTGAGCATTGCTTCATAACGTGCCCAGTGTGCTTTGGGTAAGGAGTTTGCTAGCTGGAGAACAGCTGGGCGCTGTTAAACATCCATTCTTGATCCCCAGATGACTCCTTTTTTGTGCTAATCTGAGTTTTTCATTTAAAATGGCAATTGTCTGAACTTGCTTAGCAATTTAGGATGTTCTCATAGCAGGGAAGCATTAAAGACTACACAGACTCTGAACCGCATATTGAAAATGGAGCGCATTCGTGGTTTTTTTCTAATCCTTTCAAAATGTTGTTGGAGTAGGGTTTAAGCCCAGCCATCTCCCTTTTCGTGAACATAGCTTGTTGTCTCTGAGCTGAAAAAAACCACAACCACCAAACAACCAACAAATAAATCCTATTACTCCAGAATATGATTAGTGTTCTGGTTTGAGTTATAAATCACCCTCATTTAAAATGCACTGTTGCTACAAGTTAGGATTTGAAAGTACAATCATGCAAATGCCATTTGCAATGTTTTCACTCTAGTAACCTTGGCAATATTGCAAACACCTCTCCTGTTTGATACACACAGTTTGGGAATCTCAATTGTAAAGCAGAGAGGGGGAAGCTGCCAATTTGTGCCAATCCTGGGGGTGGAAGAGGTCATTTCTCCGGTAAAATTTGGCCGCTGCAGGAGCCATGCCTTTTTAGTCCACCCCATTCTGGATACTAGTGCTTTGTTTTATGTTGTTTTATGCTGGTTATATCCAGCTTTACAATATTTAAGCCCCTTGTATAAATCAAAATCACGGAGCATAAATATTTATCAGCAAAAGAAATACACTGCACAAGTGACAAGCTCGGGAACAGAATAAGCCAAGTATTGCTTATAAAGGCAAAAACAGTGGGTGACGTTTTTATCCCGTCCAGAGTTAACGTGTAACGCAGTCACGGACCCAAGCACCTTAATTCCCTCTCCGTTTGATAATAAATGTCCCAGACCAGTGTGGATATTCATGCTGTGGCCACCTGTTCCTCGGAGCTAGTGGAGGATAGCAGCGGGGCTTCCCTTGGGCACGTCTCCCTCCCGAGCAATAGAACACCCCCCTCCTGCAGGCACACAGCCCTGAAAATGGGGCCCCATCTGATGCTGCTTGACCTGCCCGTGATGGCCAGCTGTTGCTTTTGGGTAGACCTGGAGTGGTAGGTTGGACCTGACCGCTGTTGTGTTGCTACCTACCTGGTGGAGTGTGGAGGATGCTTTGCAAGAGGCGTCTCGTCGTGAATGTGGGAGAGCCAGAATTTCTGTTTGTGGCCAAAAAAAAAGCCCTGTAAGATGTAGCAAGAAACCTGCCTTTGTCAGCCGTTGCCCTCTGATTGACAAGCTGGTATGACATTTTCCCACCCAGGAGGCTCCTTACTGACGTTGATTTTCTGACACCAGCCACTCTTGGGAATTCCTGCACCCACCTTCCTCAGGCCACGGCTTGCTGCTCTTGGATGCCAGCCCTGCTCGTCTTTGAGCCTGGGACATTGAAACCTGTTGTGCTTTGGAAGGTGGGCGAGATGGCAGTGCATCAGCTCCTGTTGCTTTCCCATTGGGTCCCCAAATGTTGGAGGCCACCTGCAGCTCTGCCTCTGCTGCCAGAGGTGCCTGCAAGACCTGTGCAGGGATCGGCCCCGTGAGATATTGCTCTTGAGGTCTCCCAAAGCCTCTCTGCAAGGAGATGTTCTGGCAGTCCTGATCATAAAAAGCAAGCAGAAAAGAATTAAAAAAAAAAAGGTATGAGCAGTTTTAAGGAAAAAAGTGTGCTATGTGCATATGTGTCTAAAGGAGAAAGTATTGCTTACGGCTGACTAAAAGTATCAAATCTAACCTTGGAGATGCTCATGGCTGCTTGAACCTCAGCTGATTCCCAGCATTGAATTTATCAGCAAAAGCGTATGAGTTAAAACTTGGTCTTCTCTAATCCACTTCACGTGATAATCTCATTAGGTCTAGAAAACTCACCCAGTACTGTAGAAGAATGTGAGTTGCGTAAGTTGAATGTACCTGCAGAAATGGAGAAGAACTACAGTTAGCAATAGCTTGGCTGAGTTCCGGCGGTGGCTGCGTGGCCGGTTGCTCTGGTCCCCATGTGCTCCTGATCTCCACCCGAGCAGGACGGGAGGGATCCCCCAGGCTGAGCCTGTTGGGATTCGTGCATGGGTGGAGAGCGCCTTGAGGGCACAAAGCAGGACCTGGGGAGTATTTCTGATCTGCAAGAGCAAATGGCTCTTGTCATTCCTGTAAAAGGGGAACACCATCACGTGCCCTGCCTTTCTGCAGTGTGTGCTTGGTACGGAAAGGTTTTACTTTGAAACAAAACACCTTTCCTGTGCCTTTTCAGCATGGGTAGATAGTTTCATGCGAACATGAAAGCACCCGGCAGCTGGGCAGGGGGGCTGTATGGGGGCCCTTCCCGCCTCGGCAAGGGCTCTTTGTGTGACCGTATTGTTTTTCATCGCCTTTTCAGGCAGGCATTTTGCAGCCTTTAGCATTGTTCAGGTTCTATAGCAGAGTCAAATGTTAATCGGTTTGTTGTAGTAAAATGTTTTATGGGATGATTTAGCTTTAGCTGTACCCTCCCCCTCTTCCCCCCTTGTTTTTCTTCAAAAAGCAAAAGGACCTGTGTGGTGCTGTTTGTCAGGGTGTGAGAGGTCTCCTGATCACCCTCGCTGTTCTTTCTCACTCAAGCAGGGAGTGCACTTGGGTAATAATGTCGTGTACGTGTGGGATAGGTGTTTCTTCCATCCATGGTCTGCAGATGATCCTGCCTTTGTTGGTTTTGAGAGGGATTCATCCCACCCCACACGGATACCCAAGTCTGATGCCCATCCCTAAGGACAAGGGCTGTGCTCAGGAAGCTTGATGTCCACAGGAGGGTCATGTTTTCCACCAGTCTCCTTCAGACAACCTGTCCCATGTCAGCCTTCCAGTCCTTTGTTGCACAGCTAGGCTCAAAGTGTTTGACACATTCCCCTGTGTTGGCAGCAGTCTTTCCAGGTTGGAGGGGCGAATCAGGAAATAATGTGTGTTTCTAATGCAAAACTATTATTCGCAAAACAATCATTCATCATTTTGTAAAATCATGTTTGGAGCAAGGGAGGGATAAGGCACTGAACCAAACTTATTGTATGTCAAGCTGCTTAATGTCTGTTCTCCAGCAGCTTCCCCAGGATTAGAGTCCTCCTGGTAAGGTCTCAGCTGTGTTTGGAGGCTGGTTCTGGAATGCTGAGATGCTTCAGGATCTGTGGCCGTGTTATCTGTGGCTAGCTGGCTTCTGATTAAAAAGCCACCTGGAAGCCAACACAAGTGCTTTACGGACACCCTGAAATCCTCCCTTAAAGCTTGTCAGATCACTATTATGCAAGACTAAAGACTTTGGAGTAGGATGTCTGGAAGCAGACATCTGCCAGGTGCTATAGCCACAGGGGAGAAGCATGCGGTCAAGCGGGGAGCCAGGAAGGAGAAAAGGCAGAGAAAAAAGAATGAACTGTTTCACTCTTCAGAAGCTTTCACGCTCTGCCTGTAACCAGACCTGCTGTTATCCAAGTGAGCACACAGCTGGGGAAAGCAAACATCTGCATCACAAGGAAGAAACTATCATGTCCATGGCTACCATGGACAAGTGTGTTCAAACAAGACTGACTTAAGCCAGAGGTAAAGATGTGCTGGCACCTCAGCTGACCTCATCAGCCATCTGAAAACCCCACCATAGGTGCAAAAAGACACACCTGGAAACAAAGATACTATTTGGATGCTCTCCTGTTTAGGGAAATTCCATAAAATTCAATGGCAATAGGAGCAAGAGTGTTCTCTAAGTATCAGATACAAGTCTATGAATTTTTTTCTGCATCCTGTAGAATTTAATACAGATCAAGATCATTTCCATGAGTGCCTTTAACAATTTATTTTCTATTGAGTTCTGTTGGCAGGATCTGAAACAGAAAACATACAGTTACTATTACAACGTGTAGAACATCCTCCTAAGGACTTTTGCCTCTGAGATCCATAAAAGAAGCATATTCCCCATCAAGACTCTCCTTTTGTCAGCATTTCCATTCTCCCCTAATCCCTCTCATTGTCAGAGGTCTTCAGTCAGATGCAAAGAAAATCCCTCCACTTGGAGGCCTAGGATCCAAAATTCACCCTCTAAACAAAATTACCCAGACATGATTTAGTGTTTTGGAGGGCCATTGCGGTGTTAAAACAAGAATGCGCAAATGCATCTTGTCTTGTGCTTTTATTGTGGAGGAATCCCAAATCATGAACTTCTGCAAGAAAAAGGGCTGGAGGGAAAATTTCCATGCGTGCTGGCAAGGCAACAGGCATGCTAATTAGCTGGGCTGTTTGCTACTCTGGGTCTCAAAGGACCTGGGTCTGTTCAGGGATTTCTTAATTCTTTCCCTCATTTCCCACTTGTTTAGTTGCTTTGCTTTCTTCTTTTGGCCTTCACCTGTTTGATCTTGTGGGAACAGCTATTAAAGACTCTGAGGAGGCCTGTCAGTGAGTAATTGCTAGCACCCAGTAATTAGTTGAACTAATCAGAGGTGCTTAATTGTGATGGGATAATAAATATAGTAGCCCACCACTGTGGCTTGCAGGAGGGAGGTGAAGTTGCTGAGGTGGCTGCTAGCACTTATGAGCAGGCAATGAATGAGAGAAACAGATGCCCGGTAAGGATCATTTAAACTTGGCTGTGGGCCCTCATTCAAGAAATTAGGTGACTCTTGGTCTTGGTAACCTGATGTCTAGGCACCTCCAACCCCTGGGCTGTGGTTAAACTGCATGATGTCCAGGTTTCATTACCCTACCATGACTTGTCATTCCTTATGCCAACTTGGAGTTTCAATCCAGAGGGTTGCAATGCACGTTGGATGGAGAAACTGTTTCGGTCTTTTCTTGCCCCTTGTTTATAGAGGTGGCTCTGATCTGGAATGAGGGCTTTGAAATCACTGGCCTGGATTTTGGTGAGGATCTCTACAACCTGAGCCCTTGTCTGCTTGGAGAACTCTAAAACCTGAGTACTTGCATTGCTATGTTTCTGCCCTCTGGCTTGCTTTGGTAAAGGGCATGTTTTGTGATCCTTACCTTGTGAGATAGTAGGCTTTGGCATATTGCACCACCCGAGGAACCAATCTATTGGATCAAAGCTCCTACATCAGGCAGTGATACCTAAGAAGCAAGTGCAGACGCTACACAGAGCCTGGCTGGGGTGGGCAGAATCCTTCAACAGAAAATGTAAAAATGTTGTACTGTTTCCTTTATCCTCCCTTACATTTTAGACAGTACTCCTGTCATCCCGCTATTCTGTGCCTTTGCCTCTGAAGAAGCATGTCCTGGTCTTCTTTTGTAGTGTTGCCCTAATTGTGTTCTCCTTGGTTATGTGCCTCAACTAGAAGTGATTATCGTATTTTGCTCCCCTCATATTGCTGACCAAAACTCTAGACCATGGCTTGGATGGACCACTTGTGCTGGCTTTTATTGTCTGTTGGCAAGAGGCTTGGTTTGTTTTTCCTTTTTGTAAACAATGACTGTGAATGACGTGCTGGATCTAAAGCAATGACAGGGGTACCAAACCACCTTCCCTCCCACCTCTCCTGAGGATGGACCTTGTTTGAATGCGGGCTCCTGTTGCTGTCCTATGTAGAGCTTGTGTAGAAACTTCTGACAGGATGGTAGAAAGTAGTTCATGGAAGCTGAAACTTTATGTTGGAAGGGTAAAATTTCTGGCCAGAGAGAAATATCCTCATCTAAAGTACCAGAAGATGGGATGAGTTTGGTGGGCACCCCAGAAGGGAAAAACTGAAGCTCGTGTCACTACCATGGCTTGAAACTCATTCTGCTGCGTCCTGTGCGTATTGCTCTGCTCACAGTTTCTTGGTCATTGCAGGTGCGTTGTTTTTCTCCTCTTGGACCTTTTCCACTTCATATAGGTAGTTCAATAACCATTGGAGTGGGAGAAGGTAGGAAAGAGATTTCCTTCCTTTCATCCCTCCTTCCCTCTCCCCTTTGAATGTCTGCAAGACTGTAAGATTGCTGCTTTGCAGAACCAGATTTAAAAATGCCCTGTAATGATCACCGTTTCCTATCCAGACCTAGCCCTCCTGGGAGGTCTCGATCCTGCTGCCGGGGAGGTGAGGGGTGCGAGTACGTCTGTGTGTCCAAATGCTTGTTTCCCACAAAAGAACACTTCAGTTATTCTGACACTCTGGGTTTTTTTCTGTCACGGTGTTCATTTTTCATTTTTAAAGACCACTGATACACTCCCTCCAAACATTAACTTGCCACTCCTCCCCTGTGATGTGTCGGAGACCCTTTGGGGGCAGCTATGAGCACCATAAATTATCTTCAGAGAAACTGGGTTTTTCCTGTTTTAC
>NW_008824650.1:3005978-3017005 GCF_000699105.1 Pygoscelis adeliae
TGTACCAACAGGATAAGACACAAACTGTACCTTACAATACCAAGCCCACAAAGCCCAAATCCATACCAATTTTAATTGTTTTTAAACACCTAGATGGCCTGTTTGGCTTACAGAAAATCTTGTTTGCCTTGTCTACACGTCTTGTTTGTTGTTTCCCTTTCTCTTGCTGTATCCTCTTGTCTGTCTGTCCTTGGCAAGAGAGAAGCTGCCACTTCTTGACCATTAGAGAAAAGTTGCTCACACTGTAGGCTTATAAATAATAATAGAAACCTATAACTGTTCATACAATAAACACAAGTTAAGCACCGTCTGTATGTGGAAGAAGTATTCATATCTTATGAGAAACTGCACAGCCAGCTAGGCACACACGATACTGAGGTGTCCTGGACAGGTGAACAAATAGCAATCGAGGCTATAAATTGTGTTTCCTCACCAGGAGTAGGGACCTGTTTGGTTTTCCAGAATTGCTCCCGCTTTCTGACACCGAGCGTGGCAGGGGGCTCAGAGGGGTCCGTGCACGAGTGCGGGGTCATCTTACGTTCTTCTCACTAAATCTTAACATAGATATTTTCGCCACAAACGTAACACTAGAAACAATCAACAGATGTTAAAAACGTGTTGTATTAATGACGTATTTCATATTCAAGTTTGGTTCCAGAATTCCCTTCTCAGCCACTAATTTGCAGGACATTTTATTCACGCTCGTTAACCATCAGGAGACTCTCTAACTCAGCAAAAGTGGATATTCATCAATTTCCCTTTGATAATGAATTGATGCGACACTGAAAACCATTGTAAGCCTTCCTGTACCTGCTGCAGTACCTGGAAAGCGTGTGTCGTGTAGCCCAGTCACTTCATATCCGACAGGGATGCCTTGGGGGAATTCTTGTGTTTGATTTCAGTGGAATAAATGAGCCCTGAAAAGAGGCAGCAAAAAATATGAGACCGTGAGTGCATGCTAATGAACCCAGGCCTGCCTAACTGTGATTTCCAAAAACTCCCCAAAATGCTGCCTGAAGTCCACAAATCTCTTCCAGTTAGCAGCTGAAGCCTTCAAAGCTGCAGGAGTGTTACCACTAGGGTAAGAGAGGCAGGGGAGGAACCAGCATGACCAACAACCAAAAATCGATCCTAAATCTGATTGACCGACCAGCTTGCATCCCTCCTGCCATTGATGCAGACCATGTCAAACTGCATCAGGTGTTCGCATAAGAGCAGCCGTCACCTCTCACGTGAATGGAAAGCAGATGACAGCCCAATGTGCAAGTGTGGAGAAGGCCAGAAAATTTTTGATCTCTACAGGCTGCTGAGTAGCCTGGATTATTATCTTTTTTTTCCTAATGCTGCTGGAAAACTTGATGCTTGGGACACACTGAGTTTGTTTTCAGAGCTCAAGGGGGTTGCCTTGCTGTCAATGAAATTCGTAATGGTAACGGCACAGAAGAACCCAGCAAAAATAAGTTTAGTGTGGCACATTGTTAAGGGAGGGATACTCAAACGTGAAGACTAATTTGGAATGACTTGTTTCTACATGGTCCAACTAGACATGGAGAAGCTTCAAATTCTGGTGTTTATTTTTGAAATATGCAAAATATGAAATATGTGTGTATGGCTGTGCATGCCTGTGTGTTTAGGTACTCTGGGGACTGAATTAGAAAGCTTCCCAATATTTGGTCCAAATGTATCTGCAATGGACAGAAATACAGACCTTTTTCAGGGTGATTCATCTGATTCAACTTAGCCATTTCTTTCAGAATAGGATGCGTTGTGCTCTCAGTTTCATGGTGGGTTTAATGCTGACTAGAAGGAGGACTGTGGTGAATGGCTGAGCTCTAGAGGTCTTCATTGCTGTCCGTGTTTAACCAGATGACAGCCTGGGCCATGCCAAGCCCAACAAGCCTTGTTTGCCTTCAACTGTCCAGTGAGAGAAATACCTCCTAAGTGAGGAAGCCAAACGCCATCAGTTACCTGGGTGAACCTGTAGCAGGTTTCGTCCCTGATCAGCAAGGCAGGACCATACCCAGCCCAGCAGCTCTTTCTAGCAGCTTTGCTAATGGGGGGTAAAAAAATAAAAGGGGGCTAGAAAAAAATGTAAATGCCAGTCAGAACTAGGACAGGGTGGATTTGTCTCTGCACGGGGGAAGAAGGTGTTGGGGAGGGCCTTTCTCACCCTCCTCTGCTCTGGATCTGGAGGAACTCTGCATCTCACAGCCCCAGGTTGTGATCTGAAGTAATTCTAGGACAAAGCCAAGGCTCAGTTAATAATGTAGGACAATTCTGGGAGTGGGGGTAGGGGGTAGCCTGCTGTTCCTAGTATTGATCAGGAATTAATGTCTAACCTTTAAAAATGCAGTGGAGAAGCTCAGTGTGATTGTGAAACCCTACTTTGTGCTGTGATCAGTTACCTCTGGGGACCTGTGCAGCTCAGGCTGCTGATTACAGATGCATTTGGAAAAACCTGAATTTTCAATTTTTCACATGAATCTCATAAAGCGAAACGGACTCCTGCTGGGATTTATGAAAACTGGTTTACTCTCCACTGCACTCGATACATCTACTCCCTGGCTAAGTTGGGAGAGTGCTCCGACCAGAGAGGCACTGCAAGAATTATTCCACCCTCAGCAAGTTAATTGCTGCATCGTCAAGTAGCATAGTTATCCATCCTGTCCCTTCTGCTTTCTCTCTCTTCCCCCCCCCTTCCTCTCCAAGAGCCGATGTGTGATGTCTTTTATTTTTTTCTCCTCCTTGCCATCTGTTTCATGTTTGTAACTTGGGGAGGGTGGGTGTGTGGTAGTGGAGCTTGCGATGAAGTTTGCTGGTGGAGGCATTTCTTTCACTCTGTTAATTAGATTTGTGTTTTCGTTACTCCCAGTTCTAAGGGCCCTGCAAATAAGACTAAATTATGCATTAGCAATATGCCCCAGTGTTTAAAACATTCTTATTGTTGGGGGACACTGGCTCCATCCCGTATTCCTCCCTTTCATGGAATTCAATTATATTTAAACTATTAACAGGGAAAGTCTAAAAATTCTATTAAAAAGTCAGTTTAATAAATCTTCCTAGGTTTAATCTTTCATTTCTGGACTGGGGGAAGGGGAAGATGAATTATGACAGTTTTAAGTTTTCCCAGAGCAGCCCCTGCATGTTAAATTGTCTGTAACTCTCAAAGTGTTTCTGAACTTATCTCTATTTGTAAAACAATTTGAGGCAATAGGAGGGTGCCAGGGGTATTTACTGGAATCAGGCACTTCAGGTCCGGATACAAAACACGCCACGTTTGGGGAATTTGGACCCAGTCCTTTGGTTCAAACCATTACAGAGAAACAAGGGAAAAGGCGTGCTTCATGCCCGGTCTCCTCTCCCCTCTCCAGGCTCTGAAAGATGGGGTTATCTGGCTTTAGATCTGTGATTTGGACCCAGCACTATTTAAAACCGATTAGATTGCTGTTGCTTTTCATTTCTCTCTTCCTCCATGTGCCACTTCAGGAATATCAAGGGACCTGCCATCATTCTGGTTGGTACCCTGTTGTGCTGAGCACCATGTGAACATCTCCTGTAGGTGATGCTCTCTTCTCCCCCCTCCCTGTGCTCGGTACTTCAACCCTTAATAAATACCAAAATCATGTCTCCTCTGTTTGCTTCAGCTAACTCCTGATTTGAAGCTGTTCCAGTGTCTAGTGCACAGGGAGTTTTCTACTATCTCCTCTCAGCATTCCTGTGCTTGAAATCAGATTCCTGTGCTTGAAATCAGGACTCACATATGACCATATAAAGAGATTGCAATGTTTTAGCCCAAATAAAGAAAATTCAGTTCTTGGTCCTGCATCCTTATGACTGTAACACAGAGGATGCAGGTGAGGTGTTTCTTTTGAGACCTGGGACATGAATGCCGCATCCAGGAGTGCCTTGTGACAGGGCTGCTCCTGCCAGGTGAAGATTCAAGAGCTACACATCCCTTTGTGTGGGGCTTTGTGTGCACCATCTGGGAGGGCAAAGAAGATCCAGGTGGTGATTTGACCCAAGTGAGTCTGCTTATACCTGAAGTCCTCCTGGGCCTGTGTAGAGACAATGATGAGGACGCTGTTGTGGGTGACATTTTTACGGAGCAATTGGTAGTCCTGCTCTGCCTGTCCCATAAAAATGTGGAGCTTTGCTAGTTTTTAGATGGTGATGGTTGCAGAGAGCTACGAGTGGCAGGTCTGACCTTGCTTGAAGAGGCTCAGCTGGGGTTCCTCTGGAGCTGCCTATGAATGGCGATGGATCATGATTTGTGCTGGCTCTGCAGGCATTGCTTATGTGTCAGGGGCAGATCCAGGACTGGGAGCAAATCCAACAAGTGTGGGCTCTTCAGAGGATGGACGCTGAGAAGAAAAATCCAGCTGCCCCGCCATGGTGTGGACTGATGCTGGAGTTGATGCACATGAGGATCTATATTGAGATGGAAGAGATTTTTCATTAGTTTCTTGGCTTTGCTGGGGAATCCCTGTGGGCTCTCAGCGAACTGCCTGCACAGCAGGGAAATCTGGTTGGCATGGGCTCTGCCATAAGCAATGAAGTCTTTCTGATAGGAGATAATTCCATGTGGGAAATGCTGCTGTGGGTGTTGGTGACATGGCACTGAATGAGAAATGAGTCCCCCCAACAGTCCTGCTGACAAGTGACCCATGCGATGACCTAATGCTAGATGGAGACCAGCATTTTGCAGGGAGCCTGGCATTGCTTCTCCAAACTGGAAATGGGTGCAGCCTGGCACAACCCACCAAAAAAGTCAAACTCCTCTTGTTGCCTCCCTCTTGCAACCACATTTTCATCTTCTCCCAAATGTTTAAGCTCCGTAGAGTTGAATTGCCCTGTTCCAGCCCTGGAAATAGAGAAAGCCGGTGACCAGCAAGAAGGGTCGAAATGGTCTCAGTAACTTCCAGGGAGAAAGAGGTGATAAATGATACTGATCTAATGCCTTGGTCAGCTGGGCTGTGTCGAGTAGCTGATGCCAGCCTGCAGGGAGAGCGTGCAGGGTGCAGTGCTTTGTTTGGGTGAATAAACCATGCATGTTCATGGAATATTAATTAATAATAAATGAACATGCATGAATTATTCATGCTTATAAAAGCAAATTTGCCCTGAAGGCATAACACAAGATAGGTTTTAAGACTTTTTTTTTTTTTATTATTTTTTTTTTAACTAGGGGACGGGTTTGTATAGGGCATAACTGATTGGTGGTAATTTGAATCCAAACATAGTGTGACTGCCACAGCCGCGGTCGAGCCAGTGTATCTCAGCATACTGAACAGGCACTCCTGCTTCCATTAATACTATTTTAGCCATTCATTTGTCTTCCAAGATGCATATAGGGACCTACTTGCTCTGAATCCCATTTGGCTCTAGTGGGCCAAAAACGGTCCCCTGGGTTAACACCATTGCTGTTGCAACAGGGATGGATTTGTCCCTGCACGTTCGTTCTGCTGACAGATTTATTCCACCAGCGTGTAGCGCAGATGTCTCATACATGATGCAGGATGTCAGGTAAGATTTGAAGCAGTGAGCCGACATAGGAAATACTGCCTCTGTGTTTTAACTCTAGATTATGCTAAATAGGCCAGCAGAACCTTTTGCTGTGCCAGTATCTGTTCTTCTGGTCAAGAAAATAAATCCTTGTAAGAAGAATTTAAATAAAATAATGCCTTTGTGTCTTGGTGACAGGCCACCATGCCACCAGAGGCTGCAAATTGTCCATAACTTAGGAGGTATCTTGACTTAGCTTCGGGCTTGACTTTACCAAGGCAAAAATGGGTTGCTGCAAGAGGTACATCTAGGACGGGTGTCACTGCGGGACTGTCATGTTGTTCGCTGTGCTTTGTAAATGCTGACCTTGCAGGGACCAGGGGCCTAATGTGTTGTAGCCATGCAAAGAAATATGGGCAAGTATCTTGCCAAGTGCCCTGCTCTATCACTGGTCTATGAAATGAAATGCAAAGGTTTTCTTGCCATTTGAGGTCATTAAAGATTCTCAGGCTTCCATCATCCACAGTTAGATGCTGAAACATGGCCCCCACCTATCCACGTCCCTGTACAAGTTTTGTGTCAAGATACTCCTGGCCTCTCCCGACCAGATGTGGGCAAACTGTGTAAGCAACTGTGTTGTTGCACTTGGCCAGAAACTGCGTATTGATGGTAGCTAATTTCTAGCTCTCCCTGGGTGCTAAAACCTCTCCCAAATATCACCCTGTTCCTCCCAGAAAAGCTGTCTGGGCAGTATATGTGTGTGATGTCATGGATGAAGCCCCTATTCTCCCTCCCCAGCCTCCATGCACACTCTCATCCTTCTCCTGTTTTGCACATCTGATCAAAAATTGCAGCTGGCTTCCAAGGTGGGCTGAGGAAACGTGTCCCTGCACCATCCCTGCTCCACAAAGACACCACAATTTGGCCAAAGTGTTGTCTCTGGGCAGGGAAATGTGGATCATAAGAATAGGCATGGTGTGTCATCTACTGCTGCGGTGGAAGGGGCTGCCCAGATCTCTGGAAAGTGGGTCAGGACCCGTGAAAGCGGAGGATGGTTTGGTCATTTGATGAGTGCTGCTGGAGGGATCTCGTGGGCTGGCAGGGCAGCAGATGCCCGGCAAAAGATGTAGAGTGGCATGGGAGAAACATGGTGCTCATCAGCCTCCCAGCCATCATTTCATGGGAAAACATCAGGGAACGTTAGAAATAGAGGTGAGATCCCCAGAGACAACTCAGGTCCGCTATGAATCTGGCCTCAAACCGTTAAAATGATCTTAAACTCCTTTTTATTTCCTTTCCGATTTTTTTTTTTCTCCAGAAGCCTGCGTTGACTTCCTCAGCTAATAAAGAGTGGGGCCATAAACTCTGCTGCTTTTCCCCAGCAAGGCCATTCCCTTTGGTAAGCTGCTTCCTCCTGTCTTCATCTTCCCGTTATTACAGTTTTAGTTTCTGCTTTTCCAGCAATCCTTCACTGCTGAGCTGCTGCAGTTTGATCCCTTCTTTTTCTGATTCCCTAACAAACATGTTTTAAAGCCTTTGCTGCTGGTCTGCAGACAGTTTTTCCAGGAAAAGTGCTTCATGTATTACAACTTAAAACATGGGCGGATTTATTAGGATTTAATGTATTGGGAGCTAAGCCTTTGGTCTCCTCTTTCATATGGCTGTGGAGGCAGACAGATGGGAGCGATATGAGTAATTTATATGTTAAGAAGTAATAATCTTTGCAACCATTTTATCCATCCAAATACTTTTAACTTTGATCTTTCTGTTTTCTAGCGACACTTTGTGTTTTTTTCAGACTACTTCACCTTTCAGAGATAACCATCCCTGATGACTCCTTTGAGCACTTCCCTCAGCTAAAGAGAAGCAATGTCTGATCGCCACCGCACCATCCAAATATCTCCACAATTAGCTACAATAGTTTTTGGTGTTTGGGGGTAGGGCAGCAAAGGGAAAATGCTCTCTAGCCCTTGAAAGCTGCTTTGTCCTCGCACAATGGTAATCCGAAGCCCTAGGTCTTGCTGTGTTTAGAAGTCAGTAGTTTTACTAATTAACGTTCTTCACTCAATTAAAAAGCGCTTCATCTGAGCCCATCAATAGATTTTCATTATCTATAGAAATCTTCACCTTGTATTGAAAGATTTAGCGATTTCTTTCTTTCCCTTCAGACTAAGGCTCGGTAGGGGTGAGACACCGTTTGGCAAAACGGGCTTCGTCGCTCTGCTGGGCTGTGTCGAGGTGGTAGGAGCCCCGTCGGGAGGCTGTCCTCAGCTGCAGCTGGGAAGTGGGCTTAATTGCAGTAATTTATTGGGCTGGGTAATTATCGGATTAAGGGTCAGTGTTGTAGCACTGAGGGGCAGCACTGACAGAAGATAGGGTCTTGTCAGAAGAAACTGGCAGGGCTGGTGCAAAAGTGGCAAAGATATCTGTGATACCTCTTTTGGAAAGGTCCCACAGCTTAGGGAACAAGGCAGCTACAGGCTGAGATTTATTTTACTCTATTTAGACTATATCCAAGGAGGGTAAGAAGAGGAATATTTTTATTTCACCTTGTAACAGGGTAGAGACAGTCAGTGCTACGTTGTCTCTCTTTCACCTCTTGCTATAAATACCTGCTCACGAGAAGGATCTTCTCAGCCCACTTGGTTTGCATTTTAATTATTTTCTCTGTCTGGCACTTTTCATCTGTTGAGTAGTCTATTGTTGTTGTTTTGCAATGGTAAATTCAAGTTGAGCATCACTGTGAACTGGATGTCCCAGTTTATGTGGGAAAATGCATATTAAAGTTTTCTCCATAAGAGAAAACCCTGAAGTGAAAAACTGGATGAAGACTGTTTTTCCTAAGACCATTACTACAGCATGATGCACTGATGTCTTGAATTGACCCAAGTCCAGCACTTCATGGTATTAGGGCCTATTTCAGTGACTTTCTTCAGAGGTTTAGGCACACATACCCTCTGGTCAAAATCTTTGTTCTCTTGCAAGATTCACTACCTTGCTGAAGTCATGAGCCTTAATAAAATCTCTGATCATGCTCCTTTTTTTAGAAACACTTTCATCATCGGTTGTCTCATTAAACCACCTTCCTTCCTTCTTTGCAGCATGGAAACCCCTTATTAGTCTTGCATGTGCAGCGTGTCTAAGTTTTGGATGCATTGGGTGGTGGCAATAGCAAGGTATGGGTGATTGGTAGGTGTCATGAAAAAGGCAATTCCTGAAGCCTGTCCTTACTTGGCAGTGCCATGACAGAGCTCGCTGGATAACCTGCCGTGCACTTGCAACTGCCCCAGCTTGGGGTGGGCAGGAGCTTGAGGTGAAGGGCCAGACAGGGGCAGGGAATGAGCCTCTATGGCTTGAAGGGAAGGCAAAACTCATGATCTGTCATCTATCAGCTCTCACATTGAAAGTGAAGGGGTAGGCGAAGTGTGAGCGGCAAAAGTCTCTGCGACACACTCCCCCTTCTGCTCTCCTCTTCAACAGCCAAGCTCTAAAGCTAAAGAAGTCATCAGCCCTGGGAGGCTACATGGGTTTCACGTCCAAAAATGCAGTTCAGATACGATTCCCTTTCGCTTGCCATGCGGTTCTCTGCTTTTCCTAAACCCTCAAGTCTCTTGGTCGGAGCGGATGGGGCTCGTCCCATCAAATTGGCGTCTGCAGTGTAGATGCTGACTTCAGCAGTAGTCACCCGAGGCTCCTGAAGGGTCTGCGGAGATCGAGCCAAGGCAGTCAAAGGAGTCCAGGGCATGATTCATCTCTTCTTAAACTAGACGTCTAAAATAGGTCTGTAAAGTTGTGCTCAGAAAGTGCCGATTTCTGTTGGCTGGCTGTGAAAGGAGCTGACGGTGATTAGCGCAACGTCCCTGTTGTGGATGTCTGCGTCTAGTTGGATGAATCCTACCCAGATGGCTGTTGGCTGTGTTTGTATACAGAGCTCAGCACAGGGGGGCCATATCCTCAGTCGCTGTAGATGTTACTGCAATATAAATAATACCACTAGCATGACTGAGGACACGTACTGTACATCACTTGTTATTCCAGCTCCACAAACATACGTCTTGCCATCTACTGTGGTTCGATATGTATTTGTTAATATAATAAGAACGGGGGGCGGGCGTGGGTGGGTAAGCGAGTGTACGGTGTCCAGTATGAATAGGTTGAGAGAGGCTGTTATCATCAGACAGCATTTCTGCATCCTGATTGATTGAGGTGCTCTGTTTCCACATTAACTTGCAATAAAGTGCTCTCTGATGCCGATACGCATTCATCATGTGCAGTTGTGGAGACTGTTTATAACTTAATTTACTCCAAGGTAATGATGATTATATCTAAATATTTATGGAGAGGTCAGTGCAAGTAAATTTCTCAGTAATTTTGTTTTGCTTTTCTTTTCTTTCTCTTTTCTTCAGCCAGCCAAATTATCTCAATGCTCCCTACAGACCTTCTGCTAATTCCTTTGTTTGCACTGACAGTTAGTGGAGAAAGAAGGCTGATTAACTGCAGGCTGCCTCTGCGCCAAGCCAGCCAACAGTCTACCCAGAGGTGCACGCCGTGTCTCTGCCTTTTATTTTAATTCTGACCTGCAGGAATGTCATGGGCCAGAGCTGTCTATTAGAATATATCTAAATTGTGCGTGTGTTTGTGTGAGTTAGCAACACAAGCTTCCAACTAATGCTGTTAAATTTGATACTCTCTGCAGATGTGAAAGCGGGTGGCATCAGTGTGGCACTGGTCATTCCTTCATCTGATGATGATTTGTTCAGCACAGACTGTGGCTGATAATTTTTAGGCTGGGCTCAGTCAGGAAATCAAGTTATTTTTGGCACCTTGGGGTGCTTGTTAATTTTGGGCTGTGGGCATATTTTCCCATTTCTTCTGTTTGGCCTTTCTCTGTGCTCTTTATGTCATGCGACACACTTTACTGGGGGGATCCCATGTCTTCTAACGGGATTTAGCCTAGTGGAGCTGTGGTCTGTAGACACTTCACAGCCTGCCTGCCAATATTTAGGACTGGCTGGAGCTGGAATTTTTCATCCAGGAATTTTCTGAGGCAGTGTGGAAAATGGACCATTTTGTTGTCTCTGAGGGAACAGGAGTTTCACGATATTGATATGAAACAGCTGAGAGGATGTTTCATTTTGATGTCTTATGAAAAACATCTGTGGATCCCTGTGCTGCTTGGCTCTCCCTGCTCCGTATGCAGAGCTCCAACACATCACCTTATTCTCTTCCTTCTTCTCCTCCATTAGCCATGTTTTTGTACTCGTGTGACCCTGAGTGCTGTGCTTTGTGCAGGACTTGTTGCCTTTTGCATGCGTTAGGCAAGCACTGAGCATGGAGTGTGTCCCTCGGGGGACTCGGGCAATAGGATGCCTGGTTCCTGGATGAGTGATGAACTTCAGAGGGAGACGGATGCTTATATCCTCAATTCCACGAAGGTGGCAGTGGGTAAGATGGGTCTGTAGGATCTGATTGTAGCTGGATGTCTCTTGCTCTCTTGGACATCAGCATCAACAGAGGAGAATCCA
>NW_008824650.1:3017055-3018616 GCF_000699105.1 Pygoscelis adeliae
CGACTGCAAGACATGAACCAACCATCTGCCAATGGCAGGTTTTTTTCAGCTTTGGGGGTTGGAAGTGGTTGTGAGATGTGACAGCTTTGGACTTAAATGGTGTGCAGAAAGATGCCTGGTGCCTGCAGTCTTCCGTTGAGTTTGGCCCCCACCAATACTCTTATTACTGCATTCTAGCACAGTGGTCCCTGTTGCCTTTAGAACTTATCCTCATCCTACCTTAAATGCTGCTTTACTTCCATCCCTGACACTAACTCTTCAAATATTTTCTGCTTTTCCCTTTCCCAGTTACATCTTCCCTGAAGGAGCAGTAGAAGCCCAGTAGTCATGTCTTCCTGTGCGAAGGCCACTGCCTCTTGTCCTGACCGTGTGCTATGCCATGGCAGAGAGATGGCAAAACTCTGTGACTGGTGATAGGTGATTGCTCCACTTGTCTATGTATCGGTGATTTGGTGGTGAGGAGGTATTTTTAGATGCTCCTCAAAATATTTGAGTATCCAGCTGTGGCACTCCGCTGCCTGGATCCAGCTGGAAAATGGGCAAGTGCTGTCCTGCGGTTCAGTCTTTATGGCGTGGAGAAAGGCAATTGTATAAATCCACTGTCAACCTGAATCAAATGCTGCAAGACAGAAAAGATATTGAAGTATATTGAACCACAGAGGAAAAAAATTATAAGTGCAATCTGCTCCATTAAAAATTTCATAGGCCGTTACTTTTACAGCGCAATTAGCTTTGCGATTTCGATGCTATTGGAAGCCCAGCACAGTGGATAATCAGAAGCAGAAATGCCTGCGCAGGTACATTTGCAGAAAACCTTTAGGTTTTAGCTGCTTTTCACATGTTCCCACGCGCACTCGTAACTCAACGACTGTTGCTCCCTTCCCTTCAGCTCCACTTTTCTCCTTGGCTTGTGTTTCCTTCCACAACTTCAGCAAGCCCCAGCCCCTGCGCCTTGATGTCTTTGTTCATTGTGCAGCTGCTTTGGGAGGGAGGCACAATGGGACATGTCGGCGGTGGGGAGCGGGTCGGTGGCGGGCGAGGGGCTGCCAGAGGGAGGTGGGGGGGGCGGGGAGGCTTTTGTCAGGAGGGAGTGTTTGCAACCTTTGATGCCAATCATTTTGGAAGAGTTAATGCTGACACGGAAAGCAGCGAGAGGGCTTTTCATGTGAATTCTGACGAAAAGAAAGGGATCCCCAGAGCCACATAAGCACGTTTCCATGGCTGAATGCTTCATACGAAGTTTGCGTTTTCTTTTTAATGCAAACTGATGGCCATTTTCTTACTGCAAGACTTGGGGAAAACTGCCCATTTCTTTGATAAAGGGCCTGAATCTGGTCTTGCTTGCACCAGACGTGCAGTAGTTGGCATCAAGGGACAGGCTCTGACCAATGCCAGAACTACAGTGGAGTTTATCTTGGCCAGAGAAATGTTTTGGGTTTATTTTTTGCATGAACCAATGCATTTCATTGTGAGGACTCTCAGCCATGAGATATGCGTTAAAGCAATAAGAAGGTTTTTACCACCTAGTGTTTGAAACTGTTGAGCGCTCTGGTTGGGTGCT
>NW_008824650.1:3018661-3030724 GCF_000699105.1 Pygoscelis adeliae
GGGGGATAACATCACTTATTGTAAGCTGCAGACAAATAGGAAGGCAGACCCTGATTTTCACGCATGCTCTGTGTGTATTTGCAGCTGGGTGGATGCTCTTGGCTCATGTAGCCATGCAGCATGGGAGGTGAGCTCTGTGAGTGGACACGCACACGTGGTGGGAGCACAAGTCAGGCGTGCATTTATATGCATGCCAATGACCAGCCATTTCACTGATTAATTTGACAGTGAGCCCCGTGAATGTCGCTGGGAGCTTTCTTCCCCCCCAAAGCCCAGAGTTTAGTGTCATGCAAGCACACAAGAATCACTAACGAGAAAAAAAAGCAGTTCTTATTCCTTCTGGCTGAAAAAGATAAATTTCCTTAAAAGCCCAGACCCTGACATTTCAGAGAACTGGAACTGAACAGAAAGAATGTGTATTGTTTCTAAACAGATGCAAAAAAAAAAAAAAAAAAAAAAAAAATCTTCTGCTTTTCAAGCCAATCTCATGTTTTCCAAACCTGGCTCATGGTTTTTCTCACGCTTCATGGTGACAATGCCAAGGCTCTGTTGTCAGACTGCTAAAAAAGCTCATTCAGTTTCATCCAAATACCAAAAAAATGAGCAAAATCAAATCGGCCTCTGAAGTTTGGACAGAGGTTATGGCTCTTGTTACGATGCTGTGCCTTAGAAGAAGAAATAGGGGCGGGAGGCTGAGCTGCAACACCAAGAGGTCCTCCTGCTGTCTCACTTCTGTGGCCGTGTACAGACCTCTGGTATCTTCCCTCTCTCCTAAAGTGTTTCCTCACAACCTACTGCTTACAAAAAATAATTCATAATTCAAGATAATTCATTTCTCAGTGTGAAGCTGCATTGTGAAATACAGACTACCACGATGCTACGGGTTCTGCACAACAGCCCTACCCTACAGTTTTCCAGTATGTCCCATCACTGCTGGGGTTTCTCTTCCCTGGACACCTCCCCACCATTTCAAAACTGAAGTTTCTCTCCTTTCCCCCAGGAAAGTAGACTTCCAGCATCCAGGTCCGCTTCCAGCTCTCTTGTGTGAAAGATCCTGTAGGTAAGTTTTGGACTCGCTTTTGGAAATGTGCTGGACTCCCCAGGATACAAAAGGTGCGTTTTCTTTCTAGGCTGGTTTATCATCTCAGCTCACAAATCCTTGGCTGCTTGGGTGCCCTTTGCTGTGTGGGATCAGACAACCAGCCAGGGCTCCCAGAAACAGCCTGGACAGAGCCTGGGGTGAAAGTAGGACCCCAAATCCCATACTGGAATGGAACCAGTAGACCTACTAAGCTGTCATCACTCAAAGGGCTGCAGAGGGAAGAAGGAAAATTCAGAGTACCTCCTCCCCAGGTCAGTGGTTTCTTGCATTGCAGTCAGGGTATGAGTGGCTGTTACTATATCAGCTATGGGGGAATATTGGAAAATCTAGGCACATGCACCTGGTAGTTGGGACCAGGCTAAACTCCTGCGGTTCCCTGCAGCTTGAGGTCCCCATCTGCACAAAACACTATTTGTGGTGGTGTATTCCCCTACATAAAGGCACTGTTGTGCTTCCTGCACAGTTTGCAGAGGATTCTGGTAACCAGAGGTTTAGGATAAATCGGTTTTGTTGTTGTTGTTGCTATTGCCACGAGCAGCCTGGTACTGCTGAACTGTGGCCAGGGTCTCCAGTCCAGTGCATGCATATTCTGCTGCCTTCTCCAGCTCTGCTGGAATTCATCTCGCTAGCCTGTCAGGCCAGATGTTTAGCAACCAGCTTTTCCTAGTAGGAAATTAGTCCCCATCAGGTAGCAGGTGGCATTTTCTCTCTTTGCTGTACAGCCAAAGGCTTTGGGGAGCGAATATCCTCAGTCTCTCCTGCCTGCAGCAATTTCCAATGGGCAGCAGTATGGAACCGGCACCGGCAAAGCCTATTACTTGGAAGAAGAGAGAGGAAATGAGGGTAAGAAAAATAAGTGTCTCTAATGGACCCAGACCAGCGGCAGAACATTCACGTAATTGTAATTTACAGAGACTTTGACTATTATAAATACAGTCTCAAACAATGAGGGGTATCTATTTTCTATTGAAAGCACCAGAGCGTCTCCGTTTAATGTTAGTAAGAGTTACGCACACTTGGAGAGAGGGATATAAGGACAAATGCATCAGACAACCAATGCAGCTTTGCTTGCCCAGCTGCCGTTGTGGAGATGGCACGGGGCGGGGAGGTGGGGGCACATTTTGCAAAGGGGTTTGTCTGTGGCTCCAGCGAGCAGCGGTGTGCACATGTGAGATCTCGAGGTGCAATTCCCTGCTGATGTGCACCTGGCATCTGCTCTACCTGTGCCAAGCGCCATGCTGCCGGAGCGAGCGCTGCCCGCTCCCCCTGCCAGGGCTGGCTCGCCGCGCAGGAGAGGTGTCACTGAGCAGTGACTAAAGCCGCCGCGTTCAGCGGATTCAGTGGGTGGCGTGAAGGAGAAGAAAAGATGCTTTGAAGACTCCCCAGGGAGCAGGCTTAGTGGCTGAGGTCTCTGGGGGATGCTAGATCCTATATACCTATTTATCCATAGGAGTCTGCGTGCATGGGGGCTTGCAGTTTTCCCTGGAGATTAGCAACTCTTGCTGGTTTCCCCAGCATATAATATTGGCTTGACAACTGTAGCTAACTTCTGGTTCCACTTACTTTTCCTATTAGCCGGCAGTGTGTGTGAAGAGGAGCAGATTGAATTTACGCCTGCAGATCTGAGGAAGGACAAAGGCAAGCCAGGAACAGCCCCGGTTTCCACTCAGAGCTGGGGGGTTTGGGGGGAAACTCCACATGAATAACCCCCAGCTGGTGAGCGCTGCGAGGGTGTACGCAGGCATACATACGTTTATGCACACAGTTGCTGTGTTTGCATGGTGGGAGTGTGAACACAGGTATGTGTTTGCATCTGCCTGCGTGCACCCAGCATGTTAACCTGTTAGCTCGCTTACCATTTGTACCTTTTGGTGGCTAAATATTTCCCAAATCGGGTCAGTCTGTGCAGAAGTGAGCACTGTCTCTGAGGGTTTTGGGATAGACTAAAGGGTTTGGATACTCTGGTAGCAGAGGCTGTGGTGGCCAGAGGGACGAGCCTGGAGCCCGGCCCCTCGCCAGACCCAAAGGTCAGGCCCCTCTCAGGAGGTTGTGCTTTCCAGGCACTGCTCCAGCTTTATGCCAGATGTCTCCTTCCTTCCCCACAGGGTCAGGATGTAGCCGGTTACTCCATGTGATCCTTGGCTCTGCGATGGAGAGTCCCCGCAGATTGGCAGGTGACCTCTGAGGCTGCTGGCAGTGCAGGCTCCTGGGGGGACTGGGAGCACTGGTGTGTCCGGTGATGCTGCAAACCCTGGAGACACCTTGGCCCTTACCTGAACTGCAAAGGGTCTGGTTTATGGGAGGATGCAGAGCCAGATTTTCAAAAGGCATCGATCGGGATATCTCTCTTCTCACAGACTGTGACCCCATGGCTCGTGCCAGCTGTGGCTCTAGTCACAGCTCTCCTTAAACCTCTTTTGGAGCTCTGAGACTAAATGTGGGTTCCCAGGGACCACTGGCTGCAACCAACGTGCAGCATTTTGGCAGGGCGATGACAGAGGCACAGGCAGGGTTACGGTGTAGGGGAGCAGACCCGGCTCCATGGCCGTGATCGTGGTGTCTTGTCAGTCATGTTCTTGCTTTGGGCTCCATGGTAGGAAGGATGGGGACTGTGCCTGCTGGTGGCTTGGGCCAGATGGGGCCAAGGGGTGTCGGGAGCCAGGGAACCAGCAAAGACCCATGGCACAACATCAAGACCAGGAGAAATGGGGTCTGAAGTCCTCTTGGCTTGCCCATGCCGTGGGGCAGAGACATCAGGACCCGAGAAGAGCTAAAACCTTCTGCTTGCACGCTGTTTGCTCCAGGTAAAAAAAAACAAAACAAGAAAAAAACCCCATCCAAATCCTTACCTGGTGCCAGCAGCATCCTGACGTCAGCTGGGGCTTGGCCCCGCACTGGCGCCTGTCCTTGCAGGCTTTGCCTGCGTGGGAGGAAAGTCGGCGGCTGCAGAGGGGGAGCGGCATTGGTAGGCAGAGCCGCTCCGCTCTCTCCTTCCTCCCCGTCCTTCCCAGCCCCCTTCTTTACGGGGTTAATTTTATTTTTTCCTCCAGGGGTTTACAAACAGCTAGCTGAAATGCACAGGCCAGCTGCCTGCCGGTGGCAGCAGGAAAACAGGCAGACAAAGCAGATGGACCCAGCAGGGGTGAAGGAGCACTGTCTTCAGCAGGCCATAGGCACCACTAAAGAGTAAACAGCTCTCCAAAGGGAGCCGGGAGCTAACCCCAAACCCCGTCCTCTCCAAAGTACTCAATCACAGCACATTAACAAGAGCGCCTGGACTGCTGGCGAGAGTAAACAATAAGAGGCCTTGCTGGCGGGAGAGTGGGAAAAGCAGTGCCCCCTCCAGCTAATATTTATTGTAAAAGGGTGTAAAAAGTGGCTTGTGGCTCAGTGTGTTGTCAGTGAGCTGCGGTCCGTGTCACTGCTCATCTCATTTCGGGACAACCGCCCTTTCCCTTCCAGGGAGAGCGGCCACCCACGTGTGCATGTACGTTTGAGAGACCCACTGCGAGGAAGGAACAAAGGAAATTCAGAAGCTGGAGGTGAAACCACCGGTCTCTCCTCCTGGACTGGCTGTGGCTCGGTGGATGCACCCTCGCTTCCCAGACCTGGGCAGGGACTGGCGTTTGAGGGCTCGACTGTCCTCCTCCAACGCCGGAGGCACTCAGCCTTGCTACCACCCAAGCAAACCGCTCCTATGTGGGAGGGGGGAATTGTGTTTGGGGGCCCAGGGCTATTGTTTGGGAGCAGGAGGGGGTGATTCTCCTCCCGCTTGTGCCAGCGTGACTTCCTTGATTTTGCTGGGGTGGCTCCTGATTTATGCCTAAGAACTGGATCCCGCTTGCCGGGCGTTGCTCTTTCATCTGCAACATTGCAGTGAAGTTTGTTTACAAAGGTTTTGGCACAGCCACAGATTCCTTCTCCCCTTCCCCCCTTCCTCCTAATCAGCTGCAGTTTTCCCTCTCCTTTGGCTCCCGCTGCAAAACTGATTGACCTTTCTGGGCTGTGTCTGACACATGAACCGTGCAAAATCCTTTCTACTCCCCCAGCCCCGTGCTTGTTTGCTTGGGAACCCGGCCTCCTGGAGCAGCCCAAATGGGTGGCCTCCGGCAACCGAGTTTGCTGCCTTCTGGGACCCGCTTTGCTTTTAACATCGAGCATCCTCGACGCTGGGTGAACGCGTGTTTTGTGGCTGAGTCTCCCCAGTGCTCTTTGCAAACAATGATGCCATCGCTAAAAATGTACCTGTGACATGCGCTCGGTCCCAGGTTGCCTTTAAAATGGACCCATTTAAGCAAAACTGAATTTCAAGCCAGAATATGAAAACTTCTGGCCCAGTGGCTCCCTCCATCCCAGCAGGGTGCATCTGCACGGAAAGGGCACAAAGGCAATTTATTCCTTCTTGGGACCAAACACTCAGCAGAGCCCTTGCATGAAAAGCTAGTCTTGCAGCATGCAAGGAGCTAGTCTCACCTGCAGTGGCTTTATGTTTTAGCCAGGGATAAGAGTCGCCTGTGCTTGGCCTGTTGGGCTACTAAAGATCTCATGAGAGCCATGAATTTGCCATAAATATAGTTAAACTGTTTTTTCTTTCTAGATCTCTTGAGGGTAAGGAAGCATGGGGTAAGAGATGAGTGGTCTGGTGGGCTGGCTTAAAATATCTTTGCAGCCATTTCCATGGACTCATATCTGTCCAGTGACATTGGAGCCAAAACACTCTTTTACCCCTCCCTGAGCACATGTTGGACCTTGTCCCTTTTACCACAGTTTGGTGCTGGTTCAGCTTTCTGGTGTGTTACTTGTCCGTATTGCAAGAGCAAGGTTCAGAAGCAGCTTTCCGCTGGCACCAGGTAGAAATGGAGTTGTTTTCCAGGCAGGCCAGCAACTGCTAAAGGTTATCTTTTGCGGTCTGCCTTATGTTTTAAAAGCTGGAGTTTGAGGCAGGTGAAAATATACAGGTGTTTTCTTGCTCTTGTCTAAAGCAGTGTGTTTCTTGCACTAACCTGAGTAACTGTGTTATACACCTTGGTGAAACCCAAGTGTTGTTCAGCTCGACCATCACGTATCAGAGGAAATACAAACAGTAAATTGTAGCACATGCAAGGACGGAGCGCTGAGAAAAAAGTGCCAAGGCGACCAGGGATGTGTCAAAGAGTGAAGGCTGCTCTGGCTCTGGGAGCAAGACAAGAAGGTTCCATTTCCACAAAAAAGACAACAAATTGTCCAAAATAACTGCACGGTAACCATGTAGGCTGAGCCTCCTCAGACTCGAAATGTAAAACATGGGGTTCCCATGGAGCACCCAAACCTGTCTGGCACGTATCCGGCAAGGGGGGGGCTCTCCTTGGCTGTGACATACCCCAGACGACCCATACCCAAGGTCACTGGTGTCGGCAGAAGGCTTTCACAGGGCTCAGGGAGAGCGTTGGTGTGACTTAACAGTGGGGTGTCCCTCCCTTTTTCAGGAAAAGACATCTTCAACTCAAGAAAAAAATAAAAGCATTTCCTTCACTTAGCCCTCCTACGATCAAATTCCTCTGGTGCTGGTGGTGGGCTCCTATTTTCCCTGGGCAATACATCAATTTGATTTTCTCCCTCAAAGGATTAGTCACTGAAAGACACCACCGCCCTCTTCCCCCCAACTTTTTGGCTGCCTCCGGGTGATAGGGGAATACCAGTGAAAGGAGCTCTGCTTTGCTTCAGCCCTTCTGTGCATGCTCATTTTATTTCTTATGCTTGCTTCCTCTCTGATAATTCTTTTTTTTCTCCCCAAAACATCCTCCTCCTCACCAAGAGCTAGTGCTGCCGAGGCTGTGCCTGCAGCGGCTGAGCATGCCCCAGTGTCCCTCCTGGGCAGCTGCCCATCCCTGTCCCTCCCCTGCCACGCTGATTCCTGCATCTTTGCATCATTTGCTGAATAAAATTACCGAGAGCAGCAAGAGAGTCCAAGCGTGTAGACCCTGCTGCAGGGCAGTTGCAGAGCTGTACACTCTGCAACTGCCCTTACACTTACACTTACATGGGTGTAAGTGTAGAATAATTTGACATCTACAGTCGACGGTGGCAGAGCCCTGACATGGTGTATGGGACCAGTCAGCGATGGGCAGCTTTTCTCAAAGGGTGATAAATATTCAGCAGCCCTCCATCTCCCCTGGACACGGCAACAATTCACTCCTGTGGCTCACAATGAACAAGGTGGGCTCCAAAAGTGCCCTGATGCTTTCAGTACACTGTGCTGGTATTCACATAATGCCACTCCATCTCAGCCTGGGGTTTAACCGCTATGATGCTGGTTTCTCTTTTTCCCCATGGCCAAATAAAAGCTCCTGTATTTTCAGATGTTGCATGGGTTTATCAGGCAGAGTCATGTGAAACGTGTTGCCCCTTCCCTGCAGGCAGGCAGAAGAAGAGGGTATTCATTTTGAAGACACCTCAAGCTTACTTTTCTTTTCCTCATGCCAACGTCACACCGCTTGGATAACTTGGCTGGAAAATTCAAGCGCAGCAAAGACCTCAGCCTCTTGCAGCTCTGGTAGGGGTCTGCAGTCCCCTCCTAAAGACGTGCTCTCAGGGAACAGATTCATCCCAACCCAAGGGCTGAAGGGTGACTTCTTGCTGACTCTGGGGCCTGGGGATGCCGATGCAGATCCCAGCAGAGGTGAAGAGCCACCGGGGCTTGTAGAAGTGAATTGTGAGTTGGACTGCCCTCCCCTCCCGGATGCTGCACTGTGCTGCTGTGGGGTTTTGGCGGCGGTTGCCCCAGGCTGGCACAGTGACATCTGCCTGGGGCAATGGCGGCCCCTTGGAGGGGCATCGGGGGGCTTTATATTTGGCCTTAGTGATTTGAGAATGCCTGTCTCCATGGATCTTAATTTCATGAGATTATGTGTTTTAGGGATGTTGAATATTTTGAGTGCTCAGTTTCCTAAAGCAACTGAAAATCCTGCCTTCCCCCTGCCCTTCAGAGGGTCTGCCAGGAGGCACCCAAGACAGCCCCTGCTTTGGGGAATGAGTCTGCTCACTTCCCAGGGATACAGCCAGTGCTGGCTGCCACGGTGGCCTCCAACTCCGGAAAGCAACTCTGGGCTGGAAAACAGGGGCTGAGGAGCACGCTGTGCCCATGGCTGCCCCGGAGTGATCTGTTAGCCCAATACAGGTATGACATCATTTTAAGGACAAGAGCTTTCTAGCCAACATCTAGGGATGTTGCAAAGTTTCCTTAATTAAGGACTGCAGAGTGCTTTGGGGTCCTTGGAAGAGGGACTCTGTCTGCAGCGTGTCCCGCATCCCACTGTTGTTCCCAAAAGCTGTTTGCCAGCAAATTGCCTGGATTTGAAATTCAGATGAGTTGTCGGATGAAAAAATATTCTTCCCCACATTGCTCTGACCTCTGAGGTGGCTGATTTATTTTTTTTTAAAGGCATTACTGCTCCATTCGGGAATGGTGTCTTCCTCTGTTTTATGCTCTAAGGAGGTAGCTCTTTTCATGTTTATCTTTGATTCAAGCATTGTAAGGAGCAATCCCTCGCACTTAGGCGCTTCATTGTATTCTGGCCATGAGAGATTCTCCCCTACTGTTTGTAGCTCTCTTTTCAATGCAGCTAGTAAAATATTTGAACAGAAAAAAAAAAGAAAAAGAAGACACTAAACAGCCTCCAGCATTTAGAGGATAAAACGAGATGTAAGCAGAAGGACAGCTGTGGTTAATGCACAGGGCTGGGAGGCCTCAAATGGACCATGGCTTCTCTTAGCCGCTCTTCTCCTGACTTCTGTGACTTTGTCTAAGTTATTTGACCTCCTGCTGCTACAGCTCTGGGGTCTTTAACACACACCATGTTTTCTGCCTGGAAAACCCATGCAAAAGCAAAGTCACAGTCAGAGCTGCAAGGTCTCGGGCGGAGAGATGATGCTGTTTATTAGTCCAACTCATGGCAGATGAAATCTTGGTGGAAGAGCTCAGACAGTGTTATGCTGAGGTGCTGGAGTGTGTCAGGGGCTGTGCACAAGCAGATGCAGCCTCCAAGGCCAAAAGGATCAGGAGTTTGCCCCACTCCAGCTTTTCTCCCCTTTGTTGGCCATATGAAGACTTGGGAAGCAGTTAGGCTACAGGTAGCAAGACATTTTGGAGCATGAGCTGTTGTCCTATGTCAGGATTCACACTTGCTGGACACATTTATTGGAGTTGTTTGCAATGTGGTTGCACGTCCACATATCTGCTGAAGCCCCAGCTAGGCTGAGATCTCTTCCCCTGCTGACTGTCTGGGGCAAAGGCAGTTTTCAAGCCATCTCTCTGCCAGGTCTAACGCTGCAGGGAAGCTGTTTTGCACAAGGTGGTTGCAAGCCAATGGCTCATCCACTGAAAAGTAAATTAAATCTCAAATGGGCTATGGCAGGCAAACTTGAGTCAAAGGGTCTGAAGGCTGATTTCCTCCTTTGGAAACCTGCTGTGAATTCAAAACTGAGCCAAACTGGCATGAAGGGGCATCACAGGGTTAAATGTTTGGAAAAGTAGAAACTCATTGTGATGGTGATCATGGGGTGGTTGAGGGGAGGCCTCCAGCGGGCAAGGACCTGGAGCCCTCCAGGTAATTCCCAAATAAGCCCCAACAATTTGGAGGGTTTTCTTAAACTTCTGGGGCATAATGGCATGTTTGGGGATGGAGCACAAGGTGAATATTTGGCATAAATAAGCTAATGTTCCTCTGTAGGAGAGGGGCAGAGGGAGCCTGTGAATTAATGATCAGCTTTTAATTTGTCCTTTCATTGGAATCAATGAAAATGTCAGAATGATTGAGGTTTATGTGTTCATGGGAAAGATGTGAGCCCAAGAGAAAGAGATCAGGCCTATTTTTTAATATATTTTTTCACTGAAGAAGATGCTTCCCTTCATCTCTAATACCAGAAAAGGGATGACAGAAAGTGAAAGGGAAGCCTGAGATTTACCCCTTTATGGGAGCTGGTCTGAAGGTGGTCATCCCTGAGAGTGATTTCAATCAGCTGGAGTCAAGTTATCCATCCTGCCCTGCCCCATTTGCTATGACTACATTTCTCAAGAAGCCTAGACAATGCCCAGGTCCCAGCAGAGTCCTCAAGCCCACTGTCCTCGGGATGGTGGCTGCCCTCGGCACAGGATGCAGCCTGGCTGGTGTTGGCAGATGCAATTTTGCTGTCTGCAGATGCGTGCTGTTTGCTCTCCCCAGTGCTGGGAGGTTCAGGGCTGGGTGCGTTTCAGGACGGCATGAGGACAATGAGAGACTCATGTTTCTGAAGATCCTGGTTTGAAAAGGCTGGATGCTGCTGACAGATGTGAAAAGCTGTCCTTAACGTGCTGGAGGCAAAGCCAGCCACTGTGGCCAGGTTTGGATTCTGATTACTGGGAAAATTGATGTTTGATCCCCACAGCCATATCTAGTTCTGCAGGACAATGTTAACCTTGGCTCTGCACAGGGTGCCACCTTCCCCACCATGGGACCAGAATGACTAATGAGGTTTTCAGTATAATTAAGCTTCCTGAGAGCTTTTTTCAAGAGCAGGCAGTTTCTTGAACTTCATGCTTACAGACATACATTCACAGAGGACTTGCACACCTAAAATGGGCACCTACATCCTTGTTTCAGCCAAAAAAAAAGGTATTTCTGAGTCTTGGCAATGCTCAGGCATAAGGAAGCTCCTGTTCTGGCTACTCATTTGGTGCTTGTAGCATTTCTGACCAGTAAGTCAAGTATTCAAATGGGTGGTCAAGGGTTTAGCTGCCTACAGGAGGGACCTAGGGTGGAAACGGTGGCCTGAGGTTGTAGACTCCTTTGCACAACCCCCCTGTCTTGATGGAGGCTGTCAAGCAGCCCTATGGCAGGGGGAACGTGTCTGCAAACCGCCAGGCATGCTTTGGTCTAATTAAATATTCATTGTGACAAAATGCCACAAACACAAGGGAGTTTTCAGCGATTGCTTCACCCCAGATAACAAACTGACGCCTGCTCGCTCTGGCGGGGCTCCCATGATGCATTTCCTTCCTCTCTCCACACTCACCTGCTCACCTTGGTCAGCCTCTTGTTCCTCATAATGAACAGGGAAAGGGTGAGCTGGGCTCTTTTATCTCATGACTGCTTTGTTTCAGTGCATCAATCTCCCCAAATTCTTCCTTTTTGTCACGTGGGGGCCTGATTATCACATCCCACACTCTGCTCTGTGGACTCTGGCATTGAGTTGAGGTCTTCTCCAGGTGGGTCAGCTGCCAGACTAGACCTATAGACCCTCTCTTGCTTCTGCACGTTGGCTCAGGCTGCGTTTTTGTTGCAGAAAATTTGTCATTCCCAGCACTCCCAGGCATGAGCAATGCAACCGTGCTGCTGCCAGCAAACACAGCCCTCAACAGGAGCTTTTATGATAAAATCAGCTCTGTTATTGCCACTTCTCTTCCAGCCCCGTGGCCGCCATCTCAGGAACTGACCTCACTGTTTCCTGATTTTGAGCTCAAAACGTGGGTCACAGGGAACATGAGTGCACAGCACCGGTTGTTGTAAAACCTTAGCAGCCTGGTGAGCACATCCTGCGTGAAACCTCGCAGCAGCCTGTCCCTGCATGCCCAAATCAACACCGCGCATCAGGGACCATGAGCTTCCTTGGTGGTTTCAGCAGACACAGGTTTTAGCCAAAGTAAGGGTCAACTCTTACACGTATCTGGAAATAGAAGCGGAAGGACTGAGGGTCAGGCTCCTGGCTTCCAGATACATTTCTTTTCTCTTTTGAGATGAACATGCATTTCTTGTGGAAGGCAGCAAACTGGATGTCCAATCTATCCTCCAGTCCAGCTTAATACCCATCCCACAACCTGGTCGGTCCTTTCTGATTCAGGGCAGATGCTAAAAACCCTGCTGTTATGGAATAACTTATTCAGAGAGAAACTTTTTTACAAAATCCTTGTTTTGCCACCTTCTCCTTCCCCCATCCCTCCAAGCAAG
>NW_008824650.1:3030756-3039392 GCF_000699105.1 Pygoscelis adeliae
TTAACTCCTTGCTTTTATTGCTCTTGCTGTTCTTATTATTGAAACGTCCAACCCTGCCTTGAACATGTGGCTTGTAGAGATGTACCAGAGCAGTGAACTGCATGGATAAATTGTGCATTATGTCAAATCCAGGGCCTCAGAAATCCTTCAGTGAGCTGATTTTTAGTGGCTTTAGTTTCCCAGCTGATTATTTAGCCATCTTCACCAGAGAGTTGTCTCAGTGAAATGAGAACTCGCCCACATTCAGGATAAACTCACGGTTTGGTTTTTTTTTTTTAGGTTTGGAAAATGTTGGGTTGTCTCTGGTGGAGGATGTGTGCGTGTGTTTTATTTTGTGTGTGTGGCATCCCTGCATATGTCTTGGATTGGTTCAGAAGCTGAAATAGCAAAATAAGCTTTTCTTTATTCAAAAATGGAAATGAAATGTTCAAACAACTCAGACAAGAGCTATGTGTAATGCTGTATTTTTTAAAGATTATTTAGTAGATCTCAATAACAGTAATTATTATTACTATGACTCTTTATGCTGTTGCTTTCTCCATCACTCCTGAGTCTTTCTATATTTGCGAAACATTTTGATAGCCTGTTCCTGTTTGTTTTCCACCCATTGAGGATGTTTTAAATTCTGCTGCAATCTGCCTAAAGGCTGTGGTAAGCCAAAGACAGTGGTTTGTGCAGCGGACTGGCAGAGCAGGAATCCGGATCTGTGCACAGAGATGGTACTGGGGATGCTGCGGCAGCAAGGCACCGAGTTTACTCTTACCCTGCCTCAGTGGAGGTGTGCGTTTGACTCATGCTCAGCTACCAGGAAGCATCCTTATGTCCTTTAGGCGAGTATCTCCAGTCACAGGGATGCTCTGATTTTTGGGCTAGGGATGCTAGGACTCATGAATACAACATAGCGTGATTGGCAGGCTCTAGCAGGGGGAACCTGAGACATAAGGGATGGTTGTTGACAACAGAGGGCAGCTTCAGAGGAAATCCTGCAGGGAAGAAGGTTGTGGGTAAGTAAAGAAGGGGACCTGCATAAATCCATGTCCTTTTGCAAATTTCATCCATTAGAAGATATGGAAATGCAGGGTGAAAATAATTCTAGGCAACTGGTTTTGTTGCAACTACACAGCTAGGTGAGTTAAGAAAGAAAAAACCCCGCCAAATTAAAAGTTTTCAGGCTCTGTATTTTTGGATGGGGCTTTGCTGAGCTTTTTAGTGGATTTTTTTTTCCCCTGAATTTGGCACAGTTAGCACGACAGAAGCTAAGATGATACATATGTTTTATAACAGTAGTGCACATTGTGAGTTTAAAATCAGTTTATCACTGTCTCTTCTCCTTTCTCTCTTTTCTCGTTCTCTGTATTTTCTGTTGTTCTTCATGAAAGTTCTGCAGCCTCAGCTGAGGAACTGGATGTCATTTTGTTGAGGGAACAGCAATGACATTTTGGTTGGATGGGACTGACTTTCTTGCATTTCTGGTGTCCAGGAGAAAATGATAGCCAGATAGTGGTTTTTTTCTGCACATCATTTCTGAAATCCTGGCCATGACCATAAGAGCATTCATTTAGAAGAAAATTCACTTTCAGAGAGGAATTACCACAGCTAAGTCTAATTACGAGGAGCAGAATGGCACATGGCATGGCACATTTGGATGTAACACAGACTCTGTGAAGAACAATAGCTTCAGCTCCCCTGAAGGTGTTGGCCACTGCAGATATGTTGACTGGATGTATCATGGGGCAGAATAGCTACACGCATTCAAATCTTCAAACATCCCTGTGGTGGTTTTGGCTGGGGTAGAGTTAATTTTCTTCCCAGTAGCTGGTATGGGGCTGTGTTTTGGATTTGTGCTGAAAACAGTGTTGATAACACAGGGATGTTTTCGTTACTGCTGAGCAGTGCTGACACAGAGTCAAGGCCTTTTCTGCCTCTCACCCCACCCCACCAGCGAGCAGGCTGGGGGTTCACAAGAAGTTGGGAGGGGACACAGCCGGGACAGCTGACCCCAACTGACCCAAGGGATATTCCACACCACATGACATCACGCTCAGCAATAAAAGCTGGGGAAAGAAGGAGGAAGGGGGGGACTTTCGGAGTGATGGCATTTGTCTTCCCAAGTCACCGTTATGCGTGATGGAGCCCTGCTTTCCTGGGGATGGCTGAACACCTGCCTGCCCATGGGAAGCAGTGAATGAATTCCTTGTTTTGCTTTGCTTGCGTGCGCGGCTTTTGCTTTCCCTATTAAACTGTCTTTATCTCAACCCACGGGTTTTCTCACTTTTACCCTTCCGATTCTCTCCCCTATCCCACCAGGGGGGAGTGAGCGAGTGGCTGTGTGGGGCTCAGTTGCCGGCTGGGGTTAAACCATGACAATCCCATAGCTAAAATGTTCACAGTATCCTATATTTCTACACTGGACAAGGTCCGTGCAGCCCAGAACTGCATGTACCAGGGGAAGGTCTAACACTGCAGATGTGGGAAGGCTGTCCCACATGTAGGTTTTTGCTTTAGCATCTTAAAAGTGAACATTGTCCAATGTCTGTATGTGAGGCATAAACCCGGGAGTGGACCACCCCAGTTCGGCATGTCAGCAAGCTCTGGGACGGGATTAAAAAGGACACAGCACTGGTTTGGGTTGTTGGCTGATGCTTCCTTGGTGTTGTTCTGCTGACTTCCATGAAGCTAAGCCGAATTACGTCTACTGAAACCAAATCCATCTAATTTTTTCCCCTTGCTTCTTATGTTCAGGCTTGATGTATTATGTCTGGAAGCAAACAGTTAGAATAAGATGCATTTGTTAGATTGTGTCTTTTCATTATCCAGACAGAAGGAAGAGGCATTTGACAAAGTTTCAGCAGACGGTGCATAGTTGTTGTTTATGTTAAACAAAACGAGAATGTGCAGCATTCGGGTGTATAAACAGCATGACAGCAATAAGCATAAAACATAAGATTGGAAGCAGATTTCACTTTCAGGCCTTGGGGAGCAGATGGATCTGAGATCATTGTGCATTTGTGTACAACTCCAAGACCTATAGAAACTCATTTATTCCCCATGTCGATGTGTTTTACAGGAGTCAAATGTAGCACGGCTGCAAATGGATGCAGCTCCGTTGAACATAATGGGCTGGACCCAAGCACCTAGATCTGTCTCTTAAATGGCTCCAGCAACACTAAAAGGATGGAGAGCTCTTTAGTCTTGCAATCAGAGATTGCCTTGTCATCTTAATGTTCAGGTGGCATAAAGATGAGGCAGCTCCTATTTGCATCTCCTCTGTGCGCAGGCTGGAGGGAGCTAAATGTGAGAGTAGTCACAGCTGGTGGAAGTTATTCTTGCTGAACTTGCACAGAAGCTGGTTTCCTCCCCATATCTTATATATATGATATATAGATATATAAGAAGGCTTGAACTTTTCTCTTGATTGTTCTTTTCTTACCCTCTCAACTCCCAAACTCCCATCCCAGATCTTGCACCGGGGTGATCACAGCTTGAAGTGGAGATGTGGCTCAGTCAATGGAGTTGTTGCATCTGTTTGCACCTGTGTGGTTCAGGACTGGTGCTGTAAGATAGAGGAGAAACCAAGCCCACCCTCTGTACAATGGTGGAGACAAAGCCATAATTTCTCAGTTTCAGTGGGCCAACTGCATCGGCTCAAAGGCCGCACTGATTTGGTACTTACAGAGGCAGGACCACACGGGTTGCCTATTATTTATGGCCCTGATTCCCCAGCAGATCCATGGCATTGAAGTGGAGGACATAATGAGGGATTTCAGTCCCAAGCAGAGACTATGCAAGCAGGTGGGAAAGTGACGGGCCAGCGTCCAGCCTTCAGAGCACAGACCAAAGCAAAACTGTTTTAAATAGCAACAATGGCTCTAATCCCCTGGCAGGATGGAGAGATGCAGATTGGTAAAGGGAAGAAAGGGTAGAAAATAGTAACCACAGAAAGTGTGTGCATGTGAGAATCCCTTTCAGGATGCATTAATGGGATGCAGTGAATAGGAAGAAGAGACCCCGGAGTGTGTTTAAAACTGATTCCTGGTATAATATGAACAACTGTAAATGAAGCGCTGTACAAAAGAAATAATAAAAATATATCACTGTAGTCAGTATCACTAGCTGTGTCAGTGTTTAACTGCATCAGAGCTCATCATTAACTAAGAGGCAGAATAATGTGAGCAAACAAGACAGCAACTGGGAGGAAGAGCATAAAGACCACGACGGGGCCCCAGCGAGGTTCCTCTCACAGCTGCTCCAAGAAATGGGGGCCCAGGAGGGAGAGAAAGCCCACCCGCCGTGCACAGCTCAGCAGACACACCTCCGATGATGGCGTGGGTATGCGCTCACCTCCTCCATCGCCAGCTCTCCTGCAACAATTCATCTGGAACAGCCACTCGCCTCCGAGTGATGAGTTTTAATAAATGATCGTCATGCACAAGCCGTGCATGTATGTGAGAGAGGATGGGAACGTGTATTTTTAAACGTGAAAACTCCCACCAGCCGCAGTTTGAACACGGACTGTATGATCTTCAAGGGAAGGAGAAAAATGTGCTGGTTTCCTCTAGAATTGGATCATTTGCTGCAAATTGGGCAGCTGATCTGAGAAGAGTTATGGAAAATGTGGTCCATGGTGGTTGGTAACTTCAGGGTGGTATTAATTTTAGGATGGCCTGTTAGAGGCCCTGTCCAAGGAGAGGTGTTTTGCACTTTCTGGAGATCAAACCATCTCTAGATGCTTCAGGCTGGATTGCCCCGACTCCAGCAGTTGAAAAAATAAATCTATATGAGGGGGTTTCCAACAACCGATTGTGAATAATTTGTGCAACCCTTAGGAGAAGGGTGAAATCCTGCCTCCACTAACGTTAATGGTAGATGTGCCACTGACCTCAGCGGGGTGAGGACTTCCCCGGGCTGCCTGACTCTGTCCCCTAGGCTGACGGTGGTCTCCAGCTAGGATCTGAGGAGCAGGTCCGGAGCAGCATACCCCACCTCTCAATGTAATGACTCAGGCCAGTCAGATTTATCTGCCCTTTGTATCCTGGGTGTTTTACTTTTCAGTGTTTAATACCTTGCCTGATGTAACTTTTAGTCATGCTGAAGAAAGCAGCTTTATTGAATTTGGCTTTATGTTAGCATTGACTGGACAGACTATATCAATTCAGAATGGGCTATTACCGTCCCTTTTGCTAGTTATCCAGAGCTCGAATACGCTAAATAACATGCTCTGATGATGTCAGTGTCTCAGTGTCAATAACTGGTCATCAATACATGCCCATGCTAAGATCTGCTGTCTCTTTCTTCTCTTCTTTTTTAACATGGGAGAATATACACATGGTTGTGTGACCTTTATGTTGAAGGCCGTGATCTGCTTGCACAGAAGTCAGTGAGGGTGCACTACAGCAACCACGAGCTGAACAAAAACCCAGGGCTGAGCTTTGGTTACCCAACAGCATCCACCATGAGGCTGCTGCCTTTGGCTCAGCGGTATCACTGCAAGAGCAGCTCGAGCTGCATTTGGGGTTCCTGGTCTCTGACTCTTTGAGGCAGTTGGGACAGTAGGAGAGGAAATGAAGAAATACATCCTACAGCCCCCCCGAGCCTCTCCAGTGAGCCCAGTGGGATGGAGGATGGTGAGAGCAGGAGCAAGGTTATGGGAAGGAAAGGGGAGACCATAAAGGAGAGAAGTAAAGACTTTACTTAAAAAAGTAAAGTAAAAACATGCTGTATAGGTTTAACCTAAATACCCACCTGCTGCCCTGGCCTCTCATGGCCTCTGGGGACTTATTACCACAGCTAGAGGGTGGTGGTGCATGACAGGGGATTTTAAAAATGAGTGACGGAGAAAGCCTTCCTGGCGCCCTCAGCCTGACCTGCCATCCCCCAGCCCGCATGGCTCGCAATACCCTACATTTCTGCACGTCCCACCAGAATACCTGCATACCTCCAGCTGCGGACAGAGCCCCGGGCTGGCGAGGCAGGTTTTAAGTCAGCTTCTCAAAGCTACTCAGCTGTCGTCTGTGTGTGTGTTAGAGCGGCATTTCATCCCAGCGCTCGAGGGCTGCACGGAGCTCCTGGGTGACCAGCATTTCCAGCTCTAAACCTTTCCAAGTCTAACCAAATAAAAACAAAAGGACAAAATTGATTCTGCCTCATTTCTGCCGAGGAGGCACTTCATGACAAGTGCAAATACAGAAGTTGCTTTGACTCCTGGACGGATAAACTCTGGAATCTAAAGGATGTTTGAGGACAAATTTTCAGAGGTTGGCACGTACATACTGACTGTAAAATTACTTCATGGAGCCTGGCTGTGAATGTTAAATCCATATTTGCCTGCGCAAACAAGGTGCTTATGCATGCAGTTAGACGTTTTGCAGACACAATGGCGAAGGCGAGTTCAACCCTGACTTTCTCCATCTTTACGGCTGTACTTAGCAGTACTCTCCCCTGGCCAGGAACGCTTTCCTGGGACCTGTGTTTGCGAGGAAGAGCTCATGCCGTGGCCCCAGACGGAAAGGCTTTAAGCTCATGGCTTAGTTTCAGATAGACCATTTTAATTGGGATGGTTCCCAAAGCAAAGAATAATCAGCCTTGAGTTTTAAATTACCCCGGAGGAAAGTCTTTTCAGCACACAGTGGGAAGGTGCCTGCAGTATGAATTCTCACTCCCCATTTGATGCTGCAGCTTCAGCTCCTGATGTCAGCAGGTAAAAGCTCAGGTTGGGTCTTAGAAAATGCTCTAAATTGCTCTGACTTCTGCCCCAGGGCAAAGCTCAGGGCTGGTGTCTGCGTTCTAAGACAATGCTTGGACCCATGGGCAGCTGCAAGCTGTGACAATACTTCCGATTCTTCCAACTTCAGTCCATATCACCAGTGGTAGGTGGCTTAAGTTCAACAGCTCCACGGTGCTTAGAGAGAGCTGAGCTTGGGTTTCCTTTTCTAGCCTGCATGGATGGGGTTTTGGGTCCAAGCTCTTCCCCTGTCAGAGCCCTCCAGAGCAGAGCTTAGGTGCAGGACTGCGTGCAAACCAGACCGGTGCTGGGTAGACCTGGACTGGAGGGTGGGTTCAGAGGTGGTGGAGAGGGACCAGCTGTGCATGGGCGGAACAGAGTTATATATCAGTGCTGGGTGCTGCAGAATATCGTCCCCTTTTCAGCACATGAAAACTGCTTGTGCTTCCTGCATGCGGGGAATTACCCTGCAAAAGCAGCTGGTTGCACCTCAGTGTCTAGAGGCAGAAAGAAACTGTGCTGCTCTTAGGGAGATAATAAAGGCCTAAACATTCACAGGCTTTGAAAATAATTCTCTGAGTAAAGGGTGCTCCTAATCCTGCCTCTCCCGTGACATTCCTGCCTCCCCAAAGATCTTTGTCTCCTGCTTGGCTATCCCATGCAGCTGAGCAAGAAAACTTGTGCTAGTTAATAATAGTGGCTTGGGGATAGAGATTACAACCAGGGCAACTTAAATAAGACATTTATTTTCAACAAATGGGGTAGGGTGTCTGATCTGCCACATTCGCATTTGGCATCCGCAGAAATTTAAGGCTTGATATTTGGTGTCTGGCGTGTCCCTAACAATGTGGGTTCATCACAACCCTAATTATAGCTCTTGGGCAGCTCACATGGGGTAGCATGAGGCTTATTTATAGGTAATATTTATAAACAGACCCACAACCTTCCCAGGAAAAGGGCTCTTAAAGCGAGACGTGTTACGGTGATTACTCTGAGAGCCATCACGGGGAACGTCGCTGCACGAACCCTTTCCCCCTCCCAGGCAGGGACTGTGCATCATCACTCCCCTGCAGCAGGCGAGTGCCAGTCTCCCCAACCCCTCCCTACCCCAGCATGCAATTCCTGCTCGGGTACCCAAACTTATTGCTGCACTTTCTGGTCTCTTGCAGGGGAAAGGGGATGTCTGAAAATAGTGATTTCCCAATGCCACCGAGGGCATGTGACAAGCATGCTGTTGTATCTCAATAGGCCACTGCAGCGTTCAGCTGCAATCATGTGGCTTAATCACCTGACTGTATAAATGAGTTTCCCTTGACAAGATTCGATCCCTTTGGGCCCCTTGACTAATTACCTGCTATTGTGAGAGGCCCTGCTTGTTGGGAAGAGCAACTCTTGTCCCCCAGCAATAGCAAAATAGAGATATAAACACAAAAGTCTGGAGATCGGAGGGTGCTCATTTACTCTCCATACTTAGTGCCACATAAAGGGCCATTAATTATGTTCCTCTTTCATGACAAAAGTAGCTTTTGCAAACAGTTTTGCTTGTTTGTTCTCTTTTTTAAACAAAGGTACCTGTATTTTTGTCTTCCTAATCACTCTATAGCATGCGGCAGCCTTGCAAGGAGGAACTTGCAAGAAACCATGTCACCCAGCTCTGTACGACTTGAGTTTCTCGGTGCCCTGCAAAAGAGAGGGCAGAGCTCCCTGTCCCGTGTAGATCCCCTGGATCAGAGCTGCAAATTGCTATGAACATAGAGGAGCTGCCTGGCATGTTTCTTGTGCCTACCCCTGCACAGAGGTAAGGGCTGGCTGGAGAGTGCAAGGCCAGTAGGAGTCAGGCCAAAGAAATGATGCAATACCTGAGCCCTGTAGGGCAAGGCTTTCGGTGTCAACTCCTAAATGTGCATACCCTGAG